>NC_056733.1:224175157-224292657 GCF_019279795.1 Protopterus annectens
CCCTAGCCTTTTGGGACCCCCCTGGTTCTGTCTGCTGGTATCAGGAAACATCCAACTCTTAGAAGGGTAATTCCTGCTGAAGCGAGGAGGTTCAACTTGCAGAAAGTCTCTGTTTGCATAGACTTGGCCTTATCCGCCATCTTTCTGAGCACTTCCTCTGCTTTGCTGCCAAAAAGACTGTCCTTATATAAAGGTACATCTAAAAGCTTAGACTTGACAGGCTCTGGAAGAGGCTGCTCCCTGAGCCAAGCATGCCTTCTAATAACAGATCCAGTACCTGTAGCCCTGCAGGAGGCTTCTAGAATGTCAAAACCACAATGTAATGAATGTTTATTGACAAGACTGGCAGAATTCAGCAAATCCTGCATATTCTTACTCTCTGCCAAAAGAGGCACACTTGCAATATTTGACTTAATAGCCTCCAAGGTGTGCTGCTGATACTTAAGCATATGAAAAGGCAATCCGTAGACCTAACAGCAAGAGTGGCAGAGGTATAAACATTTTTACCCCACCAATCTAGGTTCCTAGATTCCATCAGAAGGAACAGGATTTTTGGTAACAGTGGCCTTAACTCCTTTAGGCCCTTGAGAAATAACTTCTGGGTCAGCTAGCGGATTCCTAAAAAGAAACAAATGAGAATCAGGGACTCTGTAGTACCTCAAGCAAGAAACAAATGCCCGTGGAACCCTCGCACGGCCAACCAAAAATTGTAGGCAACACAAAACGCCAGCAAGTGTAGGCCACAGTCACATCCAAAATTCCTGGGAAAATAAATCCCCTACAAATCCATGGTGGTGAAAACCAACATACAAATATTCAAACCGGTTTCGGCTCCGAGGAGCCTTCTTCAGTGAAATACAAAAAGAGAAATAGAAAACCAGAGTATCAGAATGCATACATATATATATATGATTGAACAATGCCTAAAGACCAATCAAAACAAAGCATAAAAAATTGTTATAATTGGTCATTAAGGCCAGGTGAAAACAAAGCCCCAATTGCACAGATCAGTCTCTCAGAAATGCGCTATGACAAGAGGTGTTTAGCATGCCTTAGTTTGGTTACTGAGCTATTATCTTACATTATACGGAAAGGCATTCATAAACAAAAGAGAACGGCAGGGACATGTGTTGTTGACTGCACACATACTCTGATATTCATGTGTGTCCTGCAGCAATGCACTTGTAAATGATGCATCAGTACTTGGATCATCATCAAGCAGACTACAGAGATACAGAGTGTAATGGCATTGTTACATTTGGCACAGGTTCATACTGTTGCTGGAGACTGGCCATCCATGATCATATCAAATGGATATTCTTAGGAAATTCTATTACTGTGGACATCAGTTCATCTGAATATGAAGACACATACCCACCCTTCTGTACTGCTGTTTCCAAAGCACGCATATTTGTTTGTGTGTGTGTGTGCAAAGTGTGTGTGTGTAAAAAGTGTGTGTGTGCGTAAAAGTGTGTGTGTGCGTGTGTGTGTGTGTGTGCAGGTATACAAGGTGTATATATATATATATATATATATATATATATATATATATATATATATATATATATTTGTGTATGCAAGTCTTTTATCTAAACAACATATGGAGAAACAGGTACATGTATGGCTCAGTTCTGCAACATGCATTCATGACAGCTTCTTTCACCTAGGTTACCAGGATGTATTTAAATGTATTTTTGCAAATTGCAAACACACAGTTATATCCCAAGGCCTGCATTTGCACACAAGTCTCATAACGGTTACCTGCAACACTATGATGATGTCCTCCTCTATAAAGAGAACTGTGACAATGATAAAATCAGAGGTCTGCAATGGCACAAGTGTTAAGTACTGTATTCTCCAGCTTATGTAACTAGTTAGGTAGGGGATGAAATCAAACAGTAGTCATGTGTGTGTGTCTGTACATCTAAGTGTGTGTTTACGTAGTCAGAACAGCTTGACTCCATGTCCTGCTGCCCTCACTCAATTATCATTCAGAAAATTCATTTAACTAGCGCATGACTCCACAGCAATTTTGTACAGTCCTTGCACCATCTTCTCACCATACACTGATGATGTCATCCTCTATAAAGTGTACTCTGACAGTGTAAAGGCCAAACTTGAGCCATGGCACTAGCATTGAGTACTTCGTTTCCTAGCTTTTGTACCTAGATAGATAGCATTTCTAATCTCACAGCTGTCAGGTTGTGTGTGTGTGTGTGTGTGTGTGTGTGTGTGTGTGTGTGTGTGTGTGTGTGTGTGTGTGTGTGTTATTGCAATTATCAGTCTGGAGACAGTTCTACATCTGGATGCGAGTCCACATCGATGTCACACAATCCTCCCAACATCATCTTGTCAGCATACACTGATGATGTCACTCTCTATAAAGCTCACTCACAGTATTTAACTCAGATGTCTGGGTTGGTGTGAGTGTTAAGTACTGCAGGTTGTATAACTAAACAGGTAGGGATTCTAATCTCATGGAAGTCATCTTGAGTGTGTGTTCATTTAACTCTCACTCTGGAGACAATTTTACACTGGGATGCGAGTCCACATCTGTCACACAATCCTCCGAACATCTTCTTCTTAGCATACACTGATGATGTCATCCCCTATAAAGTGCACTCTGAAATTGTTGAAGTCAGACATCTGTAATGGTGCTAGCCCAATGTAGTATGGAATCCAGCTTATATACCTGCACAGGAGTGTTCAAATCTGACCTCAGTCAATGTATATGTGTTTGGTGGTATATTACTGTCATTCTATGATGTTTTGAATCTCTTTCATTTGACTCCATGAATCCAATGTCCCTATCATCTTAAAGATGCATACACACTTCATGAAGCGGAGCATCTGCATTATCCTGTACTAGGCATCTGCAGACCACTTGATGTGTGATTGCTAATTCACTCATAAGTTAGTACACGTCACATATGGAAAGAGGCAGTTTGTAATAAAATCAAACACATACAACTTATATTTCCCCTCACCTGGCCTTAATGACCAATTATAACAATTTTTTATGCTTTGTTTTGATTGGTCTTTAGTCTCGGAGCCGAAACCGGTTTGAATATTTGTATGTTGGTTTTCATCACCATGGATTTGTAGGGGATTTATTTTCCCTTATTTAATAAAGGAATTTTGGATGTGACTGTGGCCTACACTTGCTGGCGTTTTGTGTTGCCTACAATTTTTGGTTGGCCGTGCGAGGGTTCCACGGGCATTTGTTTCTTGCTTGGATTGCCTTTATTCAATTGCTGGGAACCGTTGTTGGCTGACGTCTCATCCATTCGTGTTCAGTTTTTACATTTTCAACCATTGAACCATTGTATCGGGATGACTTTATTGGAAGTTCGGACTTATTTTGTACATTATTGTACATGTAGTAGTGAATAATCTATATACGCCTGTTTTAAGCCATATGGTTGCATTTTGTCTTCCACGTCAATACACTTCCTGTTTGGTTGACTTGCGGACATCACTTTTCACACTGGAGGATTCTTTCATGTGAACGACAGTTTTGGCTGATAGTGTGTTTCCATTTTTAGCCAAACGGACTCATATATATATCTGCTATGTATTATTTTGAGTCTCGACTCAGGCTGTCTGTATTGGATTACGGTTTTATTTTCAAGCCTATATTGATATGAGATATACGAGGGTAAGTTTATAGAATTTACCAATTCATTTGAATTTCATTTGGTATGGTTGGGTTTAACAATATAATCGTTGCTACATCGACTTATGCAGATTTGTAGTATCAACATTTTCTATATGGGGGTTATCGATCTTGTTTGGTGCTTGCAGTTTCTGCGAGCATCAGATATATTGTTTAATCCATTTGGTGACGAATATAGGGCTTGATTTTTTTCATCATAACCCAATTGTTACATGTGTACCATTCCATATAGGCTTGGATTGATATCAGTTCCATTTAGGAAAGACTGGTAGCCTGTCTTTGTACAACAAAAGCAATTTGTACATCAGTTCAATGGTGGATGGCTTGATTGGAGTTCAGTCCTGTATCCATATTTTATATGTATATTTATATTGTGTGCGTTTTTGCCAACACCTACATGTGTAGTTGGCATATTTTGTTATTACATCCATTTTGCTACTGTTATTGATGTTGCTGATATTTTTATAATGTTGTTCCAAACAGGTATGGTGCTCGTTGTTGCAGCGAACATCTTAGATATCTATGCATAATTTTTAGGATTTAATATTTCAGCATTTTTCTATTTTTGGGTGCTCACAATTTGGTATATGCTATATACATTAGTCCGCTCCAGACAGTTGAGGTGTATTATCGGGTGAATTGTTCCCGGTTTTTCATAGTGTATTGCTACATTTGTGTAATGTGGCATTTTTCAATTGATGTTATTTTGTATTTTCCTCTTATTCAATAAGCCTTCTTATTTTGGTGTTCACTTTACAAATGGCATTTATATAGATTTGGCACAGATTATCTTGTGCCTTTATTATGTGACCTCGTCCGTATTTTGGATATTTTCACAGATTTATGTTGAATTCTATATATACATAGATTGATTGTATTCAGCCATAGTATTTTTTGTTGTGTTTTTGACAGCGTGTCTCTCCCATATTTTTCGGGATAGTTTTGAGACGCTGGTCTATCTCAAGCAGTTTTGGTTTTGTATTTTGTATGTTTTAGGCTAGATAGTTGAGAGTCGAACATACATATATTTGATATATATTTACACTGAGAGTCCTTACTGGATCAGCAGTGGACTATCATTGTTTGGATAGTTAGTTGTTTTTGGATTACTATGGTGATACTATCAATAATATTATGGTTTGATGTATACACATTTTTAGGTGTTAAATTTCAGAAATCTCAATTGTTTTGATTTCTCACACTATATTTTAGTATATTGTGATATTCATATCAACACAGACTGTGTATTGAGGGACATGTTTCATTATTTTACAACAAAACAAACATTATACATATAGGTTGTGGTCCATTTCAGTTGTATTTTTATATTGTTGAGCCACAACAGTTTTGGTGCCAACCTTACCACTGCAATAATATATATAATAATATATTTATGGATGTGTCCATTCTTGGTGATTCTGCTAATTATTTTTGACACAGACTATTGATTGAAAACTTTTTTGGGACTATTATATAATACAAAGCTGTTTTTGGCTAACATGCCATGACATGTGTTATGCTATCTTACATGTTTAAGGTTCCTACATGGGTGTATCATTCGTCTTAGGACTTTTTGACTACATCATATATTACATATGGTCTGTTCTACACATGTTTGTACCAATACGCAGCAATATATTTTGAAGGAAGGTGTTGGGCTGGCTTGGCTGTTTTATTGTATTGGTTCATCAAGTTGGTGATTTATCCATAAGACTTATACGCATTTCCAATTGATGTTTTTGATTATTCCCATCATTGGTATTAGGTGTATAATGGTCTTTTTTTGGATAGATCTATAGCTGATTCTGGATGATTGTTTAGACATCACCACAGTCTCTTGGGCTTGATCAGACAATCGATTATTATAGTCTTTTGTGTCTGTTTGGATATTAGCGGAGCACCTTCAGGACATTATCCATTTGGTAATAATTATTTTGATATATTTTGTTTTACTCTTGGTTTGGTTGGACTCATTACTGAATTTACCAATATGGCTCTTGCATCCATCATACAGGGTTTATCTGTGGACATGGATGATCTTTCTGTGTTTGGATTAGACAAACATGGTTCGTCATCCACGATCGATGCTTTGGCCACTGATTTGGACGCACAATGCAATATATTCTTTGACAGATTGGGTAAACATATGAAAATGGTTAGAAATAATGTATGGCATTTACGTCTATTTAAAGCATATCAACAGAAACATATCACTCCACGGGGCCTTAGGGTTAAGTTACAACATTTGGTTTCCAATATTGATGACCAGCTTATTGAGGAGTGGGGTCACATCCAACAGTTGGCTTCTTCCAAATTTGTGGATGCTTTGGCCAATTTGTATGAGCGGAAGGTACAACAAGGTGTCAAAGATTTGGAAACTGTTTGTCTTGAGACTACTAAGTTTGAAAATTGTGATTCATTCAATATACAGGTTAAAAAACTTACTACAGAATTGTCCACATTGGAAAGGACCCTTAAGGATAGAAAAATTAAAAAATTTCTTAGGGATGTGGGTGATTATGAGAGGGGTAAACCCTTTGATACATCGAAGAATGTCTCTTTTAGACTACCTAGAGATGAAAATAAGTATGACAGGAGATCATCCACTCCCAAAAGAAAAAGGCCTAAATCTATCCTTAAGAAAAATCTTGGTTTTTCCAATAGTACCTCTGGTGAGGATACTTCCTCTAATACTGAAGGGGAATTTGACACACATTCCAGAGAGGGGTCACCCAAAGCCAAGAGGGACAATTCTTCACACCCTCCCATTTCAGATACAGACGAGGGGGGAGGAAACATAAGAAACGTAACATCCAAACAGAGTTTGGAAGCACTTTTGAAAATCATGACAACAATACGCTCTCATTACAATGTTCACAATATCTCATCTGTTGATTTGACTCATGACCAACTTAAAATACTTAATAAAGGACTTAATTTTGTCCCTGGGTTTTTTGTCTCTGAACAGTCTCTGGCTCAGGATGTGACTAAGTTTTGTCGTATTTTGAACCTAAATTTGTTTTTTGACAATATGGATCGGGATACATCTGCAGATGATACATGCTGCAATTTTAGGTTTAAGAAGTCGACATTTAATCCACCTATGTCACATCTAGTAGGGGTATTCCAAAAAAATGTCCTTCGGGATACATTGTCATCTTAAGGATTTTCCCATTTCTTACAACAATTTGTCTGTTGATGAAATATCTAGTTTGAATGAACTTATCAACAATAAGGATCTTGTGATTGTTCAAGCGGACAAAGGTGGAGCGGTGGTGGTACTGGATAAGGCTGCTTATGACAGTGAGGCCATGAGACAATTGGGTGACACACAATATTATAGGCAGATGTTTTTGGATCCCTCACCCCATTTCCAGTGTAAAATTGGTCAGTTTTTAACTGAAGCTGTTGAGGAGGGTATCATTACACAACATCTCAAAGAACAATTAATGGTAGTATCACCTAAAAAACAATATCTTTATCTGTTACCCAAAATCCATAAACATGCAACAAATCCACCAGGTCGACCCATTGTCTCTGGACATGGGTCTCTTATTGAACCACTGTCTGAATATCTAACCCATTATCTAAAACCTTTATTGGGTTTTATTAGAGCAAGAATCCAAGATACCACCCAATTTTTGGATATAATCAACAATTCTCAACTTGAACCACACTGGCTACTATGCACCTTGGACATTACCTCCCTTTACACCAACATTCCTCACTGGGCAGGTCTACAAGCGTTGGATTATTGGTTGGTCAGATCAGGTTTATATCAACCTGCATTTAATACATTTCTTGTTTGCCTTACTGAATATGTTTTGTCCAGTAACGTTTTTTATTTTCAAAATCTATGTTACTGGCAAATAAAGGGTACTGCTATGGGTGCATCTTTTGCACCCATATACGCAGATCTTTTCATGGCATATATAGAAGAAATTATTATTTATTATCATAATCACAACATTTATATGTGTGAGATGGACATCTGGCGTCGTTATCTGGATGACTGTTGGTTGGTGTGGAAAGCTGATGTAAGTTATCTTATGGAGTTTCTAGAGTATCTCAATAACAATGTATAGGGGATAGAATTTAAGCTAACCTATCATTTGTCCAGAATAGTATTTCTCGATGTGGAAATCATGAGAAATCGGGACAATACATGGTCAACCAGTATGTTCAGGAAATTTCCAGAATTTAACTCATTATTACATGCTACCAGCTTCCACCCACAACATGTCATCCAGAATATACCTAAATCACAATTCTTAAGAGCTAGAAGAATCTGTTCCAACCAACAATCATTTCATGAGACTCAGGAGGATTTGACACGTAGATTCATCAGTAGGGGTTATCGTCCAGGTCATGTGCATTTAGCCAAAAGATCTGTGTCCAATATAAACAGGGAAGATCTGTTATCATATAAAGATAAAAATGATACTTTCAAGTCACAACCATTACGTCTGGTAACCACATATGGACGCAATACACAGGGTTTCAAAGACATTATACACAGACATTGGAATGTCTTGAAAGCCGATCAAAAACTTAACTCTCTACTTCCTGAGACATGTTCGTTCTCATTCAGAAGGGGACAGACCATTGGCTCTAAACTTAGCCATTATAAAAGAGTGGGTTCTGACCCTCCTTCTTTTACCCAGTTGTCCATTTCAGGTAAACCCATTGTTGGATGCATGCCCTGCGGGCATTGCTCCTTTTGTATACGTGTTTCACGTACTTGTGAATTTAGCAGTAAAAATACTTCTGAGGTTTTTGACATTAATTTTTGGGCCAATTGCAACACCGAGTGGGTCATCTATTTGGTAACCTGCAATTGTTCTGCCTTCTATGTCGGAAAGACTTCTAGAGCCTTCCACCTTAGAATTTGTGAGCAATTGAGTGACATCAAAAATAAACGCATAAGCAATGCAGTATATAAACATTGTTTAAAACATGTTTCTGCTTCATTCAAGTTTGTCATCATTGATTGTATAAGGGGGAAATGTAAAGATAAACTGTTTTGGCAACAATTACTAAGCTCCAAGGAAAGAAAATGGATCATAAAACTTGGAGCTTTGTTTTCACCTGGCCTTAATGACCAATTATAACAATTTTTTATGCTTTGTTTTGATTGGTCTTTAGGCATTGTTCAATCATATATATATGTATGCATTCTGATACTCTGGTTTTCTATTTCTCTTTTTGTATTTCACTGAAGAAGGCTCCTCGGAGCCGAAACCGGTTTGAATATTTGTATGTTGGTTTTTACCACCATGGATTTGTAGGGGATTTATTTTCCCTTATTTAATAAAGGAATTTTGGATGCGACTGTGGCCTACACTTGCTGGCGTTTTGTGTTGCCTACTCTGTAGTACCGGTCAGGTTTCCTGGGAGCAGGAGGAACTGAATTTGGAGTCTAGGAATTTTCCAGAAAAACATCATCAACCACTTCCAACACTGGAGAAATAGCCAGAGGCTTATTCTGAGGCAAATCCAAAAACTCCCTAATCCTTTTCTTAGATTGAATACTCTCAGGGGGCATTTTAAATGGGAAAGTCAGGATTATCCCCAAAGTATCACCAAAAGAGAAATCCTCTGGAGGAGAAGCAGAAGGAATGGATTCCTCAAAAAAAATGAGAAACTTCCTCTTCATCAGCAAAAATGCTAGAAGTACCAGAACCTGAATAAGACAGAGCCTCAGCAGAGACATCCCTACCCCTTTTTGAAGGAGGAGGCTGTTAACCCCTAATAAGAGTCAAAAGGTCATTAGCCATTTTAACAATTTGAGATTGAGGGGATCGAGAGGAAACTGGAGCCTGTTTCAGACTTGCAGGTAAATCTTCCAGTCATAAGCCTGTGAAGAAGGACTCGAGAGGCCTGGCAACTGCCGAAGCAGTGGCAGAGGTAATCGTCATGAGCTTGCTGTCCGAGCGCAAAGAGGCCTCGGATACTGGAGCCAGCTTAGCGGCTCCGGATCCAGCTGAAGAGGCAACAGGCGGAAGATCAGAAGACAAAATGGAAGCCTTAGGCCTGAGGGACTCTGAAATAGTCTGAACAGAGGCCTGCGGTTGAAAATCCGGACTGCAGGGGCTGCAAAGGTGCCACACTGGCTACCGCAGGATTGACGACCAACTTATCTGAAGACTTGACCTTCTGAAGCCTATCGAGGTTCTTGTCCTTACGCTTCTTAGGGATATCCAAAGCCTGAAGACCAGCGAAAGCCATACAGAAACTTAGGCCACACTCCAAAATGCTTAGCTAAAAGCTTAGCCCGATGACGAATAGTACGCGGAATAAAGGAAGCACAGTGGTCAATTGTCCTGGAAGAATGTGGTCCTTGAAGGCTGTCAGAGCACTCTGTACAGCTAACATTTCTTTTTGATTGATATGCAGGTGCATTTGACTTGGGTTCCATTTGCCCTGAATGCACTTCCCTGCCAGGTGAGCCCCCCCCATGCATAGTCTGATGCGCGTCTGTTAGGGTTTGGGCAGCAGGGGGTAGAGTGAATGGTAGTCCCTTGTTTTGGTGGCAGGCCTCTGCCCACCAAAGGAATTCTAACCGTAGGCAAGGTATGATAGGAATAATTGCTTCTAGATCCTGAGAATGTTGACACCATAGGCTTTTTAAATACCATTGTAGTTTCCTCATATGCAGTCTTGCATATGGAATTAGTAGAATGCACGAGGCCATGAACCCCAAGGCTTGCAGTATTTGCCTTGCAGATAGCAAGATTTTTGTGGCCATTTGTTTGAAGTAAGTTGTCAAATTAATTTGTTTCTCTGGCATGAGGAAAGCCATGTGGGCAGTTGTGTTCAAGCTTGCTCCCAGGAATATAATTTGTTGACAGGGTACCAGATGTGATTTATTTTTGTTTATGGTGTACCCCAGACAAGTTAACACCTTTTGCACAAATGCCAGGCTTTCTGCCTGAATTAGACAATTGTCCATGTATGGGTACATTTGATAATCAGGCCGACTGAGGGCTACTGCAAGCAGATAACCCAAATGTGATGACTGCATCAGTGAAACACGAAGAACATAGTCGTGGTCAAGGCCTAAACAAATAATACAATAGGAATGAAAATCTCTATGGGGAATCTGCTTTCCACAGGTAAGACAATTATTGACTTTTTCTGATATTCATTAAGGCAAGAAAAGAGGATCCCCCAACAGGGTACTTTGCTGTAGTAGACTTCAACTTTGTATTCGGAAACCAAAAAGGTAAACTGCCGACCAGCACTCGTGCAAAAATGCTTCTGCTTTGGGCTCCGTGGCAAGGAAGACTGAGGAAGTGACGTCAACTGCCTCCTTTTGTATTAGATGTCCTGGCGTCCTTTGCAACAGACGACAGCCGATGTCATATTTACTTACCTTTGGTATTCTGACCAGTCAAAGGCTACCAGGAGCCAGATAAGCCCATTGGGTTAGGGCTGCAACAGTGAAACAAGATGAACATCAGTTGTTTTACATTAAGAAGGCTCGTGGTCTTCACTGTTGTGGCAGAACAGGTAGCTTACATTCTTCTAAGCTGGGAGTTGCTGACCGAAGGCTTAGTGTCTTGTTACTCAAAGTGAATTAGTTCTGGTTTAAGCAGTTCGGCTTAGGGATAGTTATTTTACATTAAGAAGGTGTGGTCTGCACTCTTGTGGGAGGAGAGGGTAGATTCTGCCCTTCTGAGCTGGGAGTTTCTACTTAAAGGCTTATTGTGCCTGCTTATCTGAACTGTTTCTTTCTGAAATTGGTATGCTTTGTTTGCTGTAGCACAAGACTAGATTCAGACCTGCTGAATCTAGCTTTATTTGAATAACTTGAGCACTAATCCAGGCCATCTTTTTCTGGAGCAGGTTCCCCTGTACCCAAGTGGTAGGAGTATGCAGTTAGAAATTGTCTGATCAAAGACTGCTGGAATGGGGCTCAGTTTTTAGCTTTTTATTGGTTAATTTATTTAAATCAGTTTGCTACTGTTATATTAAAATAAAATACACTTTATGCATCGCCGCTTAGTTAGGGTTAAAATATTCCCGACGCCATAAAGTCTGCTCTTCAATTTTTCCCTTGGAACTAGTCATTTTTTTTTAGTTTTAGCACTCAAATCTGTTTCTTTGCGCTCACTACTTGTTCAGAACTCACTGTAAGCACTAAATAAGCTACAAATTATTACAGCACTCAACTTTCCTCACTTTTCTAGAGAAAAATGGGTCAGCTCCCAATGTTTTCACCTGTCTACCCGATGAATCTGGGCATCTATGGGGCAATGCAGCAATTGCTTCATGTACACAGACAACCCTCACCTCCTACCACCCAACACTACAACCTGTAAGAGATGCACTTATATAGCCAAACTGGAAGAAAAGCCCTCTTCACCCATGACTGGACTAGACAGTCAAGAGGACAGGGTAAACACTTGCACCTCACCACACTCATCGCATAGTCCCTCAGACCTACACCACCAAAACACACACATAGAAACACAAAACACACACTTACATTCACGAAGGCTCTCAAAAAATCTGCCCAAGCAACAGAGACCTCCAAAGCAGAAACGCAAGCAACCTCCACCCCTCCCAACACAACCCAAATGACACATGGCCCACAAACTCAGTGTGCCACCCAACCACAGCCCGTAAGGCATAACAACATACCCAACACTCTAGTCATAGGTGACTCTATAGTCAGGTACACTGATGTTCCACTCACCAGGCAAAACAAGGAGAAAGTTACTGTCAAAGCTGCCTGTCGAGTGCCAGGTTCCATCACATAACCCATGCACTCGGGTCACTCCACAACAAGTCATTGTCCATGTTGGTGTGAATGACCTGAGATGTACCTCCCTGGTCTACAAGAAAAGAGACACTGAGGACGGCTCCGATCTTGTAGCCCAGGCAGGTATGACCCTAGCCTTGAGTAGCATCCTGCCATCACCCAGACTGATACCACAGTACAAGGACAAAATGGTGGCCCTTAACAATTGGCTAAGCTTTTGGTGTCATTCTAAGGGGATCCAGTATCTGTCTGCCTGAGATGATGATCGACAGACCACGATGCTTTGCCAGAGATGGCCTGCATCTGTCGCCCCTGGGATTACGGATACTCGCTAAGGCTCTTGCCACCCCTATAGTTCCTTTTTTAGGCAAGGTTCAAATGACAAATTCACCACCGTAACAGGTACAAGCAAGCAAAATCTGAAGGTAATGCTACTCAATGCTAGAAGTCTAAACCTCAAAATGCATGCACTCGAGGCACTCCTTAAAATGGAGAATATCGACATCTGTGCAGTGACAGAAACCTGGTTCAAGGCTCCAGAGAGCACCCCTGCATTACAGGCTATGGATTCACACCACACCTTTCAGCTACCTAACCTGGACCGAAATATTAAAGGCGGAGGCGTGTCCATATTCATAAATCCACACCTCCAGGCTAGTTGCTCAGCATAATGCATCAGAGATTATCCAAGTGCAACTAACTCTGGGCAAGACCACAATCCAAATTGTAGCTTGCTACAGATCCCCCACCATGCCCCAGGACTCCCACTCCTCATTTTTGATACACTGGAAAATATTAGGGTACAATCTAACACCCTAATAATGGGCGATTTCAACTACCCCACCAATAACTGGGAAAACTACTCATGTCCCAAGTCTTCTGCTCAACGTTTTCTGGAATTCATAAATTCCAACGCCTTGGATCAACTTATCCACACCCGCACCAGGGACACCAATATCCTAGACCTGGTCATTACCAACATGGGTGACCCGTGTTCCACACCAGGGGTCAATTCCTCATTGGTCAGATACGACCACAAGCTAATCACCCTAGACATCCACATCCCGCCTCCACCCCCCATTCGGGAAACCACCGTGAAAAATTTCAACAAAGCCAACTTCACACTTCTTAAAACAGAAGTGGCAAACTTTACGACACCCATGTAGACTGACAACAGAGGTACGACTGCTGAATCCTACACAAATGCACTTTTTAAGAGCACTTACAAGAGTGCATGGACTGTGCTATCCCTAACAGAACCAAGATGCTAGCCTTCAAAAAAAAAAAAAGCCAATCTGGTGGTCCCCTGCCATAAACTCTACAACAGAAGAAAGAAATTGCTGCAAAAATAGAGTAAAATCCCATGACTGGAGGAACTCCCTGGTCAGCCTCAGCAAGAAGCTGAGATCCCTCATAAAATCCTCCAAAGCCAATTACGAAAACAAAATTGCCACTGTTTCTAAAGACAACCACAAAGCATCTTATAGCTATGTCAAGAATCTCAATGGCAACACTCATATCTGCTCTGAGTTACAGCACAATGGCACTAAATATACAGAGCCAACTGATATTGCCAACATCCTGGCAGATAGATTCAGTGCTAACTTTACCTCCCTCTCGCCCCCTAAAGGGCCCATCTCTATACCGGAAGAATGCAAAGTTACTGTAATCACGGCTGCACAGGTAAAAAACACTCTCCCCAAAGCCAAGAACACAGCATCCATGGGACCGGACAACATCCCAGGCTGCATTCTACACAAACTACAGAACGAATTGGCACCCCACCTAAGTAGCATGTTCAATCATAGCCTCACATCAGGCTTTGTGCCCACTGAATGGTGCACAGCGACGGTTATCCCACTCCACAAAGGGGGATCCACCACAGACCCGGGAACTACCACCCCATTACGAGCCTGGTCTGCAAGGCCATGGAATGTATCATGGAACTTATAAACAAAGACATTGGTAATCTCAAAACTCTGGACCCCACCCAGTTCGGGTTTGTAAAAGGCAGATCATGAATCCTAAATCAGACAGACTTCTTTGAAGCAGTCACCAAAGCCATAGATGAGGGTAAGGTGGTTCACACAGCCTATCTAGATCTCGCACAGGCTTTCGACACCCTCCCCCACTCTGGAATTATAGATAAACTCACTAAACTAGGTATAAATCCCTATGTCGCAAGATGGGTTGCCAACTGGCTCACTGACAGAACCCACACTGTGAAATTTGCAGACTCCAAATCAGACTTCAGACCAGTGACAAGTGGAGTACCACAGGGTTCAGTCTCATGTTTGGTATCTACTTCTCTGAAGTACAAGCTAACACAGAAGGTCTTTGGCAAATGAATTTTGCAGAGGACTGCAAACTAGGAGCCATAATCGAAACTCCTAATGATGTGGACATCCTACAGAAGGATCTCACTGAGACAGATGCCTGGTGTCAAAGACATGGCCTCAAGCTCAATGCCAAAAAGTGCATTGTCATCCCTTTTGGTAAAAACTTTGTACCCATGAACTACCACATAGGCGGTAGTCTTAACACCGAAAGTGTGATAAGAGACCTTGGGACACAGGTGGACTGTAGTCTCACCCTTGGTAATCACATCACCACAATAGTCAGGAAATCCATCTACGTGGCACACCTCATCACAAAAGGCTTCTCATCCAGGAAAAAAGAGCTCATTGTTCCCCTCTACTGATCACTCAGACCCATTACAAACTACAATGCCCCTTTTGTTATGTACCTCACAAGACATCAACTGGAAAGGCCACAGAAATACCTCACAAAGAAGATTACCGGCCTCAAATAGATGCCCTATGCAGACGGTCTCAAAAAATCCGGCTTTACTCCGTCACATATCGCCTATTAAGAGGCGATCTTTGCCTAACATACAAAGCTATGACAAACCCAGAGCTGTTGGACATGCTCCACTTAAAGAAATCTCAATCCCTCCGAGCTACACGCTCTAGGAAACTAAACCTTGTCACCACAATAAACAGAACACGCTGGGGGGATAGATTCCTGTCGCAGAGATTTCTCATACTCTGGAACAAACTACCTATCTATATCAAACAAAGCTCCTCATTAGCACTCAAGAAAAATCTTGATGATTGGATGGGAAATAGGAAAGTCACCCTGGGGAATCACTTCTGTGGCTCTGCTCGACAGGGGCACAGGAAAATAATTTTCTTAGGTGGCGAAAGCCAGGATCCATTTTTACCTAGAATTATATAGGCCCTAGGGTCAATAGCCTAGTATCTACCTATGAAGGTGGTGCTGGAAAATAAAGAGTTAAAATGGCAGTTAAAGCTGCAGGCCACCTTGCACCATGGATTAAATGAACATCTTTCCATCCAACCTGTTTTATATACGAGAGCCATGAAATTTTAATGCTTTTTGTTCAATTAAAATATATTCATAGGTATTCACATTTTTACAATATTTACATTTGAAAAGACGTATTTTAAGGTATTTTATGCATTCGTATTTTGATATTTATTCTTTTATGCTGGTTGCACTTTAAATCCCACTGTTCAGTTCTTTAACTGAATACTTAAGTTGGTGTGATTTTATTATATAAAGGGTTTTGGGATGCCTTCTGTGATTCTGATGAAGTTCTACATTTACAAAGATCAAAAGTGCCTAATCCATGGTTATTATTTCTTAATAAATGTATTTGTTTTTTTTTTTTTTTGTGAATCCATCGACTCTGGCTCACAGTGTTGCTGTTAATTTTTTTTAGACTTTAAAAATTCCCTAGAGAGTACTAAGGTAGGAATAGTGAATGAGCAAGTAAGTGCATCTAAGGAATTTTTTTTTTTAGCTGGGATACAGGATCTGAATTGCCTAGACATGGTAAGGCCTTGTTAAATTTAATTCTGGTGGCTGCCAGAAAAGCCATCACTAGAAAAATGGAAATCAAAGTCTAAACCAACCAAACTTGAAGTAGTGAATATTGTAACAGAGATAAAAAGTGGGATCTTTAAAAAAGGGCAGGAGTAAGTTGCATAGAAAAAAATGGAAATTGATGGAACAATACAAGCAGAAAAAATGTTTTGGAGGAGGAATGAGATTTAAGAGAAGGCAGAAACTGAACAATTTATGTAATGTTTGATTATATTGTACAGAACAATATATGCAGTGCATAATGTTAGTAAACATGAACATGTTAAAATGGTTTGATTACTTTTATATAAATGTAAGCTTGCCTAAGTCACACGCGATAATTCAGTAACAGTATTTTTTGTTTTGTTTTTTTAAATATAGACAAGTTGTCCAGCATGGATGGTCTACCTGCCAAGGAACTGGACTCTCAGAATGTGGACTACCTCTAAAAAGTGGCCAGTAGACATGGCCCATTCCAACAGTCCTATAGCCTCCCAGCAGAGAAAACACAAACATGTTCCCCCCTATTTTTGATTCACCATACTACAAAATCATGTTGTCAATCTGTATGAATAGAACTCCTGGAAGCAGAGTATCTTGGAAGGCCTAAAAGGAAAGAACTGCTCTCATAGCCAGTACATTGATCTGAAGATAGAGTTTCTTGGACAGTCACATCCCCAAACTGCACACTGAGATGCCCCCCCCCCCCCAAACATAAATGCATCCATGACTACTACCATGCAAGGACGGAATGATGTAGTGGGGCCAAATTCTGTAACCATTCAATCTGAAGGGTCCACTAAAAACTCATGATTAACCTGGCAAAGGAAACTACTGGAATGTCCTCTGCCATGAGACCCAACACCATGAGCCACTAATGCCCCGAGCTCTCTGGGAGTTGAGACCAGAAACTTTGGAAATCAAACCTGAACTCTGTCAGTGAGCAGCGTTGCCCCTGCAATTCAAAGTGTCCATCTTGCAACCTAGGAAAAAGCAAATGCTGCACTGGCTGCACATGGGATGTGAGAATGTTCAGAGTGATGCCCAGGGACCAAAGGAGACTCTTCAGAATCTCCATTGCTAGGATAAGCTGATCCTGGAAATGTGCAGTGAGGAAACAGTCATCCAGGTAGGCAAATACCACGGCTTCATGTACGCACATACACATGGTGAACACCAGCAGGGGTGCCAGCGAGACCAAACAAACAGAGGAGGCAGGAACATGTGACTAGCCCCAGCTAAGTGTAGAAATCTTATACAGAACGTGTTGATTTTCCTTGCACAAGTAAGCTGACCGGAGATCCACATATTATATCCACCTGCCTTCGGCTAAACACAACAGGGTCATTCAAAGCCAAACCATCTGAAAGGTGTCCTTAGTAATAAAGGCCTTATAAGCCACTTCAGTCTAGAATGGGTTTTGGATCCTTTTTTTTCCCCCACTTCAGTCTAGAATGGATTTTGGATACTTTTTTTTTTTTCCACAAAAAGAATATGGAGTAGAATACTTAACTTTCATGCAGGACATCCTGGATAGCTTTTTTTGTTACAAATTCAAATAACTGTAATACACCATCTTCTTCTGAGGAGGTGGGATACCTGGCACAAGTGTAAGGAAAGCACTGCAGATGAAAAAACATAATTCTGCAATATCTGGTCTGCAACCAACAGTCAAAGGAGATGGATAGGCATGCTCCTGATGAAGGGAAAAGTGACCTCCAACTGCTTTCAGAAGAAAGCAGTTTGAAAGTTCTCGGGGCAGCAGTGGTTCTCCCATAGGGGGACTGTGGCTGTCTGATGGTCTCTGCAAACCCTGACCATGGTCACTGCAACCTCCTTGGAAGGAACTGAAAGACCTGAATGCCTCACTGGAGCCTTAATTGTTTTGACTGCCAAGAAACTGAAGCTGATATTGCTTTTCAGTGTTGTGGAAAAGGATTGCTGTGAGAAGGAACACAATGTCAACTGACATCAAGGTTCCCCTCCTGCTCTATCTTCTCTATATGTGCCTTCACTTCTGAGCCAAAGATTATAGGACACCAAAAGGGACATTCACAAACACTATCCTGGAGTCCTTAGAAAAATAAGTCATACGGATCCAGGTATGGCAATGTAAGGTGATGTCTGACATTTCTACCCTTACTGAACTTTCTGCTGCATTGAAAACCCTGCATATGACAACACTGGTCATCATGCATGTCACTGCCAACTCAGACAGTACTTTCTCCTTAATTAATCCATCAGGCAACTGCTATGTGACAGACAGCATCTTACTAGAAATTTTCCTACAATGCTCCAAAAGATATCCTAGGTACGACAGTAGCAGCAGCAAGGCCAATGTCAGTGATGCATACATGTGCTATCCAAAACAGTCAACTGCTTTGCTTCTTTACTGGGTGGATGACCATACAACTCTGCAAAGGCTGGGGTAACTGTCTTTTCAGTCTGTGACCAGAATGTGTATGTAGTCTAGTAGGATGCAAAACTCTGTCCACTTTCTTGGCAACTGGCACTGTTGCGTCACCCTTATAATGTCCAAAGCAGGGGTAACCACCCAGAAAGATAGTCTGGTTGACTAAAATGCCCTCTGATGAACCCAGTCAGAGAAAACATCAGGTCTGTATGACTATACCCTGTCACATCACCTCTAGAATCTCCATGAATCTGGGATCATCATACATGCGGATACTGGGGGATCTGTGTCCTCACTGTCATTGTCTACATCAGGAGTAAGGGATTCAGTAGGCGAGTCAAGGTGCTGCCCGTTGTACATAGCCTTCTGCTGTATCCACAAGAATGATTAAAAAAATGAAAAAGAAGACTGTCTACAGCAAGAAATAGATGCCTTTGTCCCAGTGTACTTCCTAGGAATTTGGTGGACAAGCATAGAAACAGAAGTAGCCAGGTAAATGGAAGAGACCAGAGACAATACCAAGGGCAGCCCAAACACTAGAAGTCTGATAGTTGAGACTGGTACCAGTTCTGAACTCAGCACTGAGATTGAAGCTCGAAGTCCCCACACCCACAAAGAAAAAATATCAACATATGGAAGAGATCATCACTGACGATGAATCAAGAAAGTGCAGATCTTAGCTGAAGCTTATATTGTGAACCCAACAGACAACCCCAAAATTAATGCCAATGGGTCCATCAGTTCTGCAAATCTCAGTGTCAAAGAAATTGCAAGGGGTAAAAGAAATCGAAAGACGGGAACCTATCAGCACTAACACAATAGCATGATGAAGACAAACACTGGCCTTAAGGGGGTTGGAGCCACAAATTAGGGCACTGAGGAGGAAACATCTAACTGCCTGAATACAAATGAGATTGGAAGTAAGGGGTGCTAGCTCCATCTTGAATAAAAAGAAATGGTGGTATACTGGTCCCAGCTAACTGTTGCTGTACGTACTAAATTAACTGCCTCCACTAGCTTCCTACAGTTCAGATTAAAAAACAGGGAACAGGGAAATGGAGGTAAGCCCAGGCATCATCAGCTTTGGAATTACTCCAATACAGCGCTGACCACCCTTATCTGACACTGACGTGACTGGAGACTGTCCCTGTAGAGGAATAAATGTCAGTCAGTCAGACTGGACAGTCAGGGAGGGAGTGGAAAACTGCTAAGAACAGACTCCACCACTTGAAGCAGATGGAAGTTTCATATCATGAATGACTGTGGATTTTTTGGGTTTTTTTTTTTTTTTAATTTCTTCTTGCTGGCACAAAGGTTAGAAGAAGAGGTAGAAGGCTTAACCACTAATGACACCAACGTTTTCAGTCAGTCTATAATGCCAGACATTCATTCACACTGTCCAGAAAATGGCTGCTTATGCAAAGCATATTCTCCTATTTACTTTTTAAGTGAATTAGAGTATTATATAAAATCATCTCTGTTATTTCCCAATTACTTTTGGCTTTGTCCCTTACTCTTCAGCAAAGAAGTTGGGAATTATGCCTGTAAACAATTTAGCTACTTTAAAAGTACAGTTGTGTACACTTAACATAAATGTAGATGTTAGAGTGTATTCACTGTTGCAGTCATCACATTTGGGTTATCTGCCTGCAGGTAGCCCTAAGCCGGCCTGAATACCAGAGTGTTGGATTTCTGCATCGGATGCGGTCTCTTCTTCCATGACGTCAGGGGTATAAAACATGCAGCCAATATATGCCATTACATCAGTTTTTCTCGCCCCAGATGTCAGGTGCCTCGACAATGGGAAGCAATTATATGTTATGGTACCCCTCCAACAAAAAGCAAATACACCAGAAAGCTTCACCAAACAAGAAGGAAGGTAGAGCCAAAAGAAATCAGGGGGCTGGAGGGAGGGTAATCAGGACTGCAACAGTGAATACACTCGAACATCTACATTTATGGTAAGTGTACATAACTGTACTATGTTCATGTTTCACTGTTGCAGTCATCACATTTGGGTTGATTCCCAAAGCTAAGGAAGGGAGGAGGACGTTAGAGAGCATTAAGCCAGCTATTAAGCCCTGCAAGATTGCAATGGCAAAACCAGCTCTGGATTTAGAAAAAAAATAGGCATGTGGTAATGCTTAGTGGAGGTATGTACAGAGCTCCAGGTAGCAACTTCTAGGATGTCCCTGGTAGGGACACCTCTGAGAAAAGATGTAAAGCTAGATGCAGCCCTGATGGAATGTGATCTCATCACCTGTGGGGTAGGTTTTCCTCCATGGTGCTTATAGCAGAAATGAATGCAATGGGCTATCCACTTAGAAATGGTTTGCTTTGAAATGACCTTCCCCTCTGCCCCTGCAGCAAAGCCAACTAGCAGCTGTTCAGATTTTCTGAGAGGCTTAGTCCTGTCCAAATAAAATCGAAGTTGTCTGTGCATGTCCAAAGAGTGCAGTATTAGTTCTCATTTGTTTTGAAGATTCGGGGAAAAAGGTACACAAATTAATGGACTGATTAAGGGCCACACTAGACACCACCTTGGGAATAAAGGAAGGACCGGTCCTGAGGGAAACCCTGTCCGCATGGAAAATAATGAAGGGCTCCACTGCCATGAGGGCCTGTAATTCAGACACTCTTCTTGCTGAGGTGATGGCTAGAAGGAAGGCTGTTTTCCATGAAAGGAATTTCAACTCTGCAGTTGCAGCTGGCTCAAAAGGAGGAAGAGTGAGCTTTTCCAATACAAAGTTAAGGTCCCAGGCTGGAGTAGGCGCTCTCCTGGGGGGGGGGGGGGCTTATCGGCCCCTCTGAGGAACTGCTTTAGCAGAGGGTGAGAGAAGAGGGAATGGTTCAGTATTATAATGTGCTGAAATGGCAGATGCATGAATTTTAACTGACGAGAAGGATAGGCCCTTGTGGAGCATTTCTATTAAGTACTGTAGAATATGAGGTAAGCTGGGCACCATTGTGCCCATCCAGAGTTTGGCTCCAGGAACAGTATCTTTTTCACTTTTCAGCATAGGATTTTCTGGTACCAGGCCTCCTTGCCTCCAGAATGACATCTATCCCCTGCTTATTGAGGGATGCTATTGGAGAGCTCAAGGAATTAGCCAGGCTGCAAGGTTCAGGGTATGAAGCTGAGGGTGCAGAATCTGGCCCGCCTGCTGGGACAGCAGGGAAGGGGTTCTGAGGCAGGTGCCATGGTTCCAGCAGTGTCAAACTGCGCAAGAGGGGGTACCGGTGTTGGCGTGGCCAGTCTGGTGCAATCAGTATTGTCCTTGGTTTATCAAGTTTGATCTTCAGCAGAACCTTCAAGAGGAGAGGTAGAGGGGGAAGGTATAAACTGCGAGGCTTTCCCAGGTAAAGGACAGGGCATCCACTTTCCAAGCTCAACTGTGGGAAGTCCTTGTGCAGAATTTGTCCAATTGGTAGTTCTAAGGGGAGGCAAACAGGTCTATCTCTGGAGTCCCCCATTTGTTCCTCAAGAGGTTAAATATTTTTGGTTCCAGTTTCCATGTGCATGGGTCCTTGAGATTTCTGCTTAGGTCGTCTGCCAGTGAATTTAGCCTGCCTGGCAGGAACTAAGCTTGTAGGTGCACTTGGTAGCTCAAGGCTGTGTTCCACAGAGCCATGGCTAGTCTGCAGAGAGGGTACGAGTGGGTTCCCCCCTGCTTGTTTATGTACCCACATGACTGAGGTGTTGTCTGTCTTTACCAATAATTGTCCTGGAAGAATGTGGTCCTTGAAGGCCGTCAGGGAATTCTGTACAGCTAACATTTCTTTTTGGTTGATATGCAGGTGCAACTGTCTCGGGTTCCATTTGCCCTGAATGCACTGCCCTGCCAAGTGAGCCCCCCATGCATAGTCGGATGCATCTGTTAGGGTTTGGGTGGCAGGGGGTAGAGTGAAAGGGAGCTCCTTGTGGTAGCAGGCCTCTGCCCATCAAAGGAACTATGTCTTTATACAAGGAATGATAGGAATCATCGATTCCAGGTCCTGAGAATGTTGACACCATAGGCTTTTTATGCTCATATGCAGTCTTGCATATGGAATTAGTAGAATGCAAGAGGCCATGAACCCCAGGGCTTGCAGAATTTTCCTTGCAGATAGCTGGGTCTTTGTGGCCAGTAGTTTGAAGTAGGTTGTCAAATAAACTTGTTTCGCTGGAGTGAGGAAAGCCATCTGGGAAGTTGTATTCAAGCTTGCTCCCAGGAATACAATTTGTTGGCAGGGTACTAGGTGAGATTTCTTTTTCTTTATGGTGTACCCCAGTGAGTTTAGAAGCTTCTTTATGAATGCCAGATGTTTTAATAACAATTTCTGACTTTCTGCCTGAATCAGACAATCGTCCAAAGTATGGGTATATTTGAATATTTCTCTGCCTGCAAAATGCAATGGCTGGAGCTAGACACTTTGTGAATACCCTGGGTGCAGTAGCTAAGCCAAAGAGAAGTGCAAAGAACTGACAGTGCTTGGAGCCTGCCCTGAAACATAGGTATTTCCTGCAAGATTCCCTTATTGGGATGTGGAGGTAAGCTTCCTTTAAGTCTAAGGTTGCCAACCAAGCATCTTTGCCTAACATAAGAAGCAGTTGTTGAAGTGTTAGCAATTTCAATTTTAGGATTACCAAAAAAGTGTTTAGAATAGAGAGGTCCAGGATAAGACACCAGGAGCGGTCTTTTCTGGGTACCAGGAAAAATCTTGAATAAAAACCTTGTCCCTTTTCTTCTGCTGGGACAGGTTGAATCGCCCTGATACTTAGAAGAGAGAGAGAACCTGCTGTTGAGCCTCTACCCACTGATTTGGGGGTAGGTCTGGCCAACCGTTTGGGGTTGGCAAGGTGTGGAAGTGGAATCTGTATCCTTGGGAAACTATATTCAAAACCCATTTGTCCTGAGTAATGAGTTCCCAGTTTTTTTCATGTAGGGCAATCTTTCCTCCTAAGGGAGCAGGCAGTTGAGCAGGGCTTGGAAAGGCTAAGGTTAAGTCATTGTGTCATTTTCCCATAGGGGGGTGTCTTACTACTCCCTGCTTTAGAAGTGGGTGCCCCCCACTGCTTAGGCCTGTGCGTAGCCTGAGACTGCAATCTAGGTTGTCTGCTGTTCCTGGGTTTGAACTGAGAAGGCCTGGAAGAGGCTGGAAAAGACTAATTATTAGAAGGCCAATGCCTACTAAATCTGGGAGGCTGTACTTGCAGAAAATCTTAAACAGTTTGCGTAGATTTAGCTTTTTCCTCCGTCTTTTTGAGGACTTCTTCCGCTCTGCTGCCAAACAGGCGGTCTTGGTTTAAGGGAGCATCCAGCAATTTAGCCTTAACATGATCTGGCAAGTTTTGCTCCTTAAACCAAGCATGCCTTCTAAGTATCGACCCAGTGACAGCAGCCCTGCAAGATGCTTCTAAAGAGTCAAAACCACACTGCAAAGTAGGTTTACCAACTTGTTCTGCAGAATGCATTAAATCCTGTAATTATTTGTGTTCAGTACAGTCAGGAATCAACATCATTTTCTGTTTAAGTAGTCCCATAATATGCTCCTGGTACTTTTAACATATGAAACTGGCAATATAAAGCTCTAATAGCCAAAGTAGCAGAAGTATATACCCTCTTACCCAATCTGTCCAAGGCTCTGGAATCTCTATCAGAAGGGGTAGGGTTTTTGGCAGCAGTAGCCTTAATGCCATTTGGTCCTTGGGAAATGGTCTCTGTATCCACAGTAGGATTCTTGAAGAAGAACTTGAGAGAGTCAGGTACTCAGTAATACCTGTCAGGTAAAGTGTCTGGGGAAAGGCTAGATTCCAAGAAGGCATCATCTACAATATCCAGAACAGGAAGGATAGCTAAAGGCCTGTGTTGAGGGAGGAGTAAGAATTTCTTAAGCCTCTTTTTGGAGTCTGAGTAATCCTGGCTTTCCCAGCGGAAATGCTCCCTAAGAGCATGGAAGGCTTCACCGAAAGAAAGATCTTCTGGAGGGGAAGCAGAGGGAATGAACTCCTCTGCATTAGAATCCTCATAAGTAGATAAGGGCAAATCCTAGTAATCAGAAGGAGCAGAAATACCAGATTCCTGATCAGAAGAATCAGAAAGAACATCAATTCTAGGTCTCAGAGGGGGAAGGCTGGCTTCCCCTAATTAAGGTAATAAGGTCTTCAGCCATTCTAAGCATTTGTTTTTGAGGCATATGGGCCTGAGCCTGCAGTTTGGTCACTTTTCTAGTAGTAGTGCGAGTTGTTGGCCTGGATGAAAATGATGGCGTCTGTTTAATATGAATGTCTGTAGGCCTGAATACACCCTCAGAAGCCGGTGCCTGCACAGTGGCTCCGGACCCATCCAAGGTAGAGACATCCGCAGGTTCCATAGTCGAAGCATCTCGCGGCATACTGGACTCAGAATAGATCTCAGTAGAGGCCTGCGAATCTGAAGTAGCAGGTATCAGGGACTGCAAAAACGCCTCAATGAGTAACCGGTGGACTGGCGACTAGCTTAACAGAAGCATCGTCGGCAGTTTTGTACCTATGTGGTCTGTCTCTGTCTTTATCCTTACGTTATTTCAGAAGATCGGTAGTCGGATGGCTTATCGAAGCCATTTCGGAGTACACAGATAGAGTACGAAAGTAACTGACTGCAAAAATATCCCAACGACGAATAGTTCGGGTGTTGAACAAGGCACAAAACCAACAGCGAGGGACATCATGGTCTGGGCCTAAACAGCAAATGCAGTACGAATGAAAACTCTATGAGGTGTTTGCTTTCCACAGGTAAGACAATTGTTAACTTTTACGGACATCGGTTAGAGCAAGAAAAAGGATTCCCCAACGGGGTACTTATCTTTTTTGAAGACTTGGGGTCTGAAAGTCGAAAACGAAAATTTCAGGAGACAGCCAACCGGCACTTGCTAACTGCTTCTGCTTCGGGCACTGCACGGCAAGAAAGACTGATGTAATGGCGTTGGCTGCATGTTTTATACCCCTGACGACCTGACGTCATGGAAGAAGAATTGAAAAACATACAAGCCAACCACATTGCGATCCAAACATTTATTTGTGTCTCTCAGTGGTTTGGGTAAAATGTAGCTCGGTTATTGATCTAGATATCCATTTATAAGTCAGTCAACAATCTTCTAAAGTCGTTTCTGCCATAGGATTATTTATTTGTGTTATAAAGAAATTGGTGTTTTGGAACATCAAGCCATACATAACGCAGTCCATTTAGAAGCAAGTTTTTTGATTAGGCGCCAATCTTTTGCGGTTTTGGATATCACAGGAAACATATTTATTAGTTTTGATTAGGTCTATGTCAGATATCACCAAACTTCTATTTGATGGTTTTTTGAACATGGTATGGTCAACATTGTCAATCTCTTCTCGCTCAGAATGGAGCACACAAATTGCATTGTGTCACAACACTTTGGAATTTTCAAATGGGACAATTTTTGCATATTGAGAGGGGTACATTATGTACTCGATACAATGTGTTGAATGGAGCACAGGGACACTTTATATGTCAAGGACTCATTTGACAATCTTTTTTGACCATTGTATTATTTAAAATTTGGGAGATCAATCAATGTCTTTGGTATGGAATGTATATGATTCTGCTAATTCATTAACAAAATGTATTATGGTTGTATATTGCATTTTAATGTTCTTTGTTTACCAGCTGGGTTTATATTTAAGTGTTAATGTTAATACTCATACCTAATGGTTTATGCACAATCTATACACAAAAAATTTTTAGTCGCTTTTTTCTGTCTAATAATTTGTTGGTTGGCGAGGACTTAATATTATTAACAAATTAGGCAATTGTATCTATTCATTTGTTAGCATCAGGTTACATTTGGTTGTCTGCATGGGGTTTTTTAATGCTTGTGTTAAGTACATTAATTTAAAAGATATTGGTTTACTTTTTTGCACATATGGTAGTACAAAGTACAGTTATGTTCTAGCTGTTCATCTGGACACTCTAGACATTCTATATTATTTTGGATTTGGTGGTTGGTCTAGGTTTTATATTGTCGGAGTTTTGTGATAATCTACCACTGTGATTTGCACTAAAGTGTTTTTGGGTCCATCATACACCACCCTAGATATCTCGCAGTCCCACTCCATGTTATGATGTTATGGTGGGATTATAATGTAACTGTTTGAGAAAGTATTTCATGTACTGCACAGTTCATTCATTTCCGCAAACCTACCATTAGTGAAAATGCAAAAACTGCATGATTTGAGTCCTGCCTTGCTCATGTCTGCAAGCCTGCTATTGGTCATAATTTGAGTACTTTTATGATTTGTTCACTAGTGCTTTTTTGGGTGCTGATTGAACTCTTTTTGATTTGCAATGATTTGTATTGTATCGGATAGACTTTTTTTATGATCTAAGGATTTTTTTTTTTATAGATGTTGTGTATAAAGGTCCTTTTTTGTGATATTTAAGTGACTTCCTTTAGCTTTTTGATAATATCAGGATTTATGATTACTATATATGGTCAGGGAGATAATCTGTTTATATGGTATTTTATACATTATATTATTGAATAGGGACTTGTGGTGGTTTGATCTGTTATATTGTTTCATATAGGTTATGCTATTGCCTTTGAATTCTTTATGATATTGGATAAAAATTTCATATTAATATTGGGTGCAACACATTATTACCAGTCTCATTACCAATATTGATTATATTTAATTGAATTTTTATTATTGACACCAATATTTTGGGATGGATTTGCATTACCTACATTCTGATGGTCTTATAATATTTATCTGCTTATATTTATACTATGTTCTCATTAACTATCAGATAGGATTTGTTATCTGAATTTTTGAACTTCTAACATTTTATCAGTCATTATTTATATCTTTATCTATTTTTTCACTGTGATATAAGTCTTTTTGATTTTTTTGTTTTATACAATATTTTGATATTTTTGTATTACCTACATCTTGATGGTCTTTACATGTTTATCTTAACTATATTTAAACTATGCCCTACATTCTATTTTTTAGATTTGTCATATGATTTTTGAATTGAATTTTACATATCAGTCATTAATATTATTTTTTTGTCCATTTGGGTTTTATTTTAGGTTTCTTTAGGTGTTTTATTTACCTTTTCATTTGTGTTTTTTTGGATTATTTTGGCTTTGGGACACAGCCTTTTATACCTGGTATGGTGGTATTGTTATTATTGGTAATATTTTGATATTTACATATTCCATACTACCTGATACAGTTTACTAGATTACTGGTCTGACTTTATTTGTGTCCAGATTGTTTCCAGTTTTGGCACCACGCCTTTCCTGAACAGTTTTGGGACAGGTGTTATGAATCTGGATAGTATTTTGCTGTTCCATTGTGTGGATAGAGACATTATCCATGTCTATGGACTGGAATAGGGTCCTTGCCAACAGTCCTATGATTTGCAACAGACCACCTCTTTCGAATTGTTTCCAAACATTTTGCCATTATGGGCGGAAAGCCTTTTTGGGGCAGAGAGCAAATATATTTGCATACGCTTTTGGCTAGTTGGACTACATAAAAAATTAGTACCACGTGGACGGGCATGATCTTAAATCATGGTCAGCAGATCTGAAGAGGCTGACCAATGAGTGGTTGGAGGCAGTTCAAGAGGGATCTATGAAGGGAAGAGGCTGATATTGACAGATTATTGGTGAAAGGACTGGGCTAGACTCAAACATTGCCATTTGTATTGAGTTAAGCAGTATTTGTAACACTAGAATCCAACACCAATTATGGTATCGCTAGCTGCTAATTTATCAAAAGTTTGAATCAACACCAATTAAATTGACCTAAAGTTTAATAAGTTCAAAAATTTAATAGGACGAAGGGCATTATGCCGAAGGACGCCCCTTGATAAATTTAATCAGTGATATTCAAAGATAGCTCTATGGGTAAGAAAACGCTCAGAACTAGGAAACTACCTAGAAAAATTTAGAAAAATAGGAACAGACATATACCAGCACCTCGGTGATGGTTTCTCCCACTGATAGTGAGGGTATTACTCTCACCTATCACCTTATAAGAGTGGAAGTCATATACCTACCTATAGTGAGGTAAGAAGAAACGACGCTGGGGAGTGGAATAAACACCGTGAATAGGTCTACCTTTGGGAATCAATGGCAAAAATAGTGCAAAATAAGAAAAAATAGATGAAACACCTTCAAAATGTGCTAATTTGTCTAGTGTTGAATTAACATTGAATAGAGAAAATACCAGAAAAAATGTAGGGTTCAGACTCTTTGTTTTGAATACAATATCAAAAAAAATCACTCAATGCTTAATTTTTAATGCGTTGACCACTCTTTGGATATTCTTTTTCTTGTGAATAGACAATTAATACAGCTCAAAGATTCTTAAACTTTTTAGGTCAACTCAAAAATCAGACAAAACCTCTCCTTACATTATGTATGTACTTTGGGTCCAACAGATCCTTACATAGATAATCATGCTGTTAATATATATGCAGATAATATACATCAGATAATATTCAATAAAATTTTTCCGCAGGCACTATTTAAATTATTAAATAATAATGATATTGCAATGAGAAAGGCTTTTAAAGAGGATATAAATAACAATGATATTGCAATTGTCAATACACAAGAAGACAAGACAGTGCAATATATTGGAATGTGATCCTTTACCACAAAAAGGATTAAGATCCCACCACTACTTTTAAAAAGGAGATTGATGAGTTCCTGATTTGAAAAATTGATTTATGGTATTTTGAAGAGTACTATAGTTAAACATTTGAGGTCCAAGGATATATATGAACAGATACTTTTTGACCTATAAGGAAAAATATACTAGATACTTGACTTCCCACCAAAATGTGTCTGCCTGACTTTCTTTTTCCTGACTGATTATCTAAATCCTGATTGAATATCTGTCTTTAACTGCTCACTCAAGTAAGAGCTAGAATTTTTACACCACTGCAATGAGACGGAAATCATAGCAGAGACGAACTTTGAACCCAATAGGTTACTTCAAACTTTAACCAAAAATCTTTAGACACACTTGGTTCAATTATTGGTCTCAAGCATTACCCCACTTTGGTTATAAATCCAACTTATATCGGGCCTGATTTTTGTAACACTTTTGATTACGTGTGAATATGTTTCTGATAAAATGTGATTTTTTTATCAAGGTGAATGCTATTTTATGTTGTGAAAATGCTATGGGGGCATCTTTGCCCCATATACAGGCAGATCCTATATCATGCACGGTGTAAGAATACCAATCATGAATACATCTATCATGATTTTTACATTGCTAAAATTATGAATATTCTTATAATATCACAATATTTACATTATGAATCTGCTGGATGCGGATGGAATTAATTGTTGATGATTGGCGGTTAATAGTAACAATTGGAATATCGAATTCACAATCAATAGCAGCTTAATCAATATTGAATTCTTTCACAATCAGTGCAGGCAGGAAGGTATTGAATTCTTGGATGTTAGTGTATATAGGAAGCGACCCCTAATATAATACACCGCCATGCCATCCGAGTGAACCACAATATACACACTGTCCGAACATCCCCATTCCTCTCCCTGGCCGTATCAAAAGAATTAACAAAGACTATGAGAACATCAGCAAATTAATTCCAAATAAAGATTCTATGATAGAGGGTATTCTGTTTTATATTAAGATAACAAAGATAGAAATTCTGTTTTGAAACTAAACTAATCAAATTATTTGTAGCACTAAAAAGACAAAAAGGGGATGAAACAATGAGGGGACCATCATCAATATGATCAGGATAATCAGGTTATTAGAGGAGTGGTGGATAGGTCTTGGAATATCTTGATTATTAATATGGTGGATTAATTAACACCTTTGGGATTGGCTTGTATATTTTCTTGAAAAATAGGACCGACAGTTCCATTTCCCCACATTTCAAACATCTGGCAGTGGAGGGGCACAACACAAAACAACTCAACATCATGGAGGTGGATGTCCTACAAACAACTGATAGGCACTTTCCTATTAACAAATCATCCTGTTTGGATATTAACAAATAAAATTTTTTGGTTGGTGCTGCCATAACTAGTAAAATTCTATGAAGATTGTAAATTGGTATCTTGCCATGTGTCAATGTTCTCTATTCTTGCCAATTGTCAAGCATAGGCATCTTAAAATCAGAATTGGGGAACATAGGAGTAACATAGAGTAACATCAGAACAAATAAAACAATAAATGCCCTTTTATTTACAATTTACACTGTTAAACATCCAAAATTAAAGTTCACTATTATTGACCGGATTTGTGGTTGATAGGAGTCATCAAACAAGGTTGGAAAATATTTTGACACAAAAATTTTGATTGATGATCATACATTTATCATTATTCAATGGGCATTAATTATATGACATTTATATATCAATTGACTTATATCCTATTGATATATATCCTATTGTATCTATCTATATAATTATATAACAATTTATTAACGCTTTACTGAACACTGACGTAATTACTTTTGCTGCTTTTGCTGATCATTATTGACTATTAAAACTTTTTTGTTCTACATAGATCTATTGATTTGGATTGATGCCCCCAACACAATTTTCTTTTTATTTAGGTGTACATATATTTTTTTTGTATTTATTTTGTTACCTTGTCGTGTCATGTTTGGTTTGTTTATATTATATTATTTTATATGGGTTTTATATATAATCTGTTGTTTCACAATAATATAGAAAGGGGGTCCATTCAATAAAAAAACCATTTTTTAATAATTTCGATTGTTTGATTGACTTGACTGATACTATGTATCAGATGATGCTGTGGTTTTTTTTTTTTTTTTTTGCTCTCCACTGAAGAAGGGTAACCGAAACCGGTTTGGAGCAGGATATATTTTTATATCCTATGTATATTCTTCAATAAAATACTTTTGGAACATAACTTGCTGGCCGTTGTGTAATTTGTCATGGAAGAAGAGACAGCATCCGACGAAGAAATCTGAAGACTCTGGTATTCAGGCCGGCTGAGGGCTACCTGCAGGCAGATCACCCAAATGTGATGACTGCAACAGTGAAACATGAAGAACATCGATGTAGCATATTCAGCACAGTAACCTTATTTTTAACTAGACAGTACCTTAAAAACTTAGCAGTTTGTAATAATTCTGACAGTCATAACCCTAGAGCCCTTTGCAATGGGTAAATAAACTTTAGCTAATATACTGTAGTTCCAAAATATCTGATGCATCAGTACACTTCAATATAGCAGCAGATCAGCAGCTTAGTAGAACATCTGAAAATGAAGCAGCAATGCAATCTAGCCTTCACAATACTGTCCACTGCCCTCTGACCTCCACAACATCACCCAAATTCAACATCATAACAGCCCAGTTCTAGCTTTATCCAACAATCAAACACCATCAACTCAGTAAATAGATCCAGAAAACTCAACTAAAATCCATGCACAGAGAATATCAGCAAACAAAACTAGGGATATGAAAAATCAAGGGGAAGTTCGTAGGCATCTGCCACCATCTTCAGACTTGCTCATTGTATCCTTTCCTGCATCCAATTAGTGCCTTCTGTTTCCATGGAAAAATGCTCTAAAATCATAGTACTTTAGACATATGCAGCAATCTCCCACTGTACACTTTTTTCTAAATTCTCATCTACAGAGTACAGCTGCACTGGGAACTTATGATTACATTATCCTAGAAAGAAAATACTGATGCAGTCTATAGGTCTCGGAAATTCTTTTTTGATGAACATTTTCATTAGATTTCTTTTCTCTTTGTGCCAGCCAATGTTGCTAGCACGGAATGGTTCACTCCAGACATGCCTGAAACCAGACTTATCATGGATGTGATAAATCGGACAATCTTTTAGCTGTATTGCAGGATACCAGTGTATCAGCACCTGAGGTCATCAAGATCAGCTCCTTTTTTCCCCTAAGTCAATAAATACTATCTTTCTAAATTGTCATATGCAGTTTCATCAGAAGCACTAGAAGAATCTCTAAATGTGAACCATGGAGTTGAAATAAAATACCACCTTGCAGACTGGAGAGACAGAATCTACTGCAACAGTGCCATACAGCAGGAAGTGACTATGTGCAGACCGTACAGCAAACTGACTCAAACCTTTTACTAAAGTCGGTGCCGATAATCCATGTAGGTGAAAAGCAGGTTAATGCCACCATTGCTTAGCTGCCATTGACTGCAGAGTCTCCAAGCAGATGTGTCTATACATAATGAGATGATGTTATACAGTAATGCAGGTCATAGTGATCTTTTCTTAGTTTTGCACTGGCAGTACTACAATAAATTATGAAATGCAGTTACTGAATGAATTACATTATTTCAATATTCTATTACACACAGAATGAAAAAAATGTCTTGCTCATTTGCTGCTGAGTGTTGGATTTACACACCCTGGTGCTCTTAAAATGCTTACAGTGGTTCTTCAGACATTGCCTTCAAGGAAATCTGTCCCTGTCTCCCATTATCTATTAGCAGATCTCTCTGGATTAGAATACTGATCACTAGGATGGAGGTAGTTCTTTTGGTAGAGGGCTTTTGATGAGAAAATCTGAAATTGTTATACTAAACATCTGCACCTTGCAGCAAACTTTGTGTAACATTGGGCATGTGACAGACTGTTTATGACTGACCAGCACCTGACAGAAAAGCATATGATTTTGCATATCTAAGCAATGTATATTTAACTAAAACTATAAAAAATACAAGTGGTTAGGGGAACACAGTGCCCATAAAGGTTATACATAAAATGATTAAGATGTTTAAGATGCTCATTTTTTTTCCTTGCTTGCAACGTACATTTAATGAACTGAGACTGTGCGTCTTAGTGGTAGACATGATAAAATGAATTCAAAGAACTGGTTCTGGGTAAAGCCTGGTATTACACATCATGTGAGATAGAGGTTCTTTGTGTTACAGATTCATAGACTCACAGATATTCTAAGGCTATAGAGTCTTCTTGACCATTCCTGCCTCGCCAGTACCCTCCCTTCCTCCTGTTGCAGCTCATTTCTTTAGGAGGGCCATACCAGTCAATACCGGAATAAATTTGCAATACCCATCTATTCATCTAGGTTATGTTTAAAAGGAAAAGAGTGAGTCCTGCTGCCTAATATGCAGGATAAATTTATTCCAGAGGTTTGAGAGGCACTTTGTTATAAACCTGTCCCTGCTTCAGTGTTTTACTTATCTTTTGGTGAGGAGTTGGGTTCCTGGTTTAGTACCACTGGACATACTGGACCTGAAGAGATGCAAGAGATTCAGGACAACTGGATCTCTAATGGCATAGTAAGCGAGACAGAGATCTCTGCAAAAGTCCGTAATGTACTGAATATAGCCATACAGCTTCCAGCCTCTCTTGCCAGCTTAGGGATTTTAGGTCTGTGATCTTTTGTGTTAGGAACATTTGGGAGACACATGAAAGAACTACTGTTTCATTAAATACAGCAATGTGCTCTCAAGCCTTTAAATGGCTACTGCAACTTCAAATTCGGTTTTATAACACAGCTTAAGCCCTAGCCCTTTTACAAAGATGCAATTAATATCTATACTAAACCATAACAAAAAATTACCAAATATAAAATTAATTGCTATTTAATTGCAAACATACCGAGTAAAACCAGATGACAGTAAAAGAAAACTAAAAATTGTCACTAATAAAAAATACAAACCGGTAAACCAGAGAACTAGCCATTGAATTTAATCAACAATAATCTTAACAATTGTAAGAATTCAAACTTAGTCCAACAGCTGAAGCAGCAGTTCTAGAGTATGATCCATTAAACAAACAAACTAGTCTTGACTTCTACTGGAATGGTGACCCAATGCAGAAAATCTAGAAAGCAGTTTCTTGTACATGAAATGTTTTGTGAGATAAATCCTGAAGGAGGCTTTATACTTAATAACTGGTCTGATTAATGAGTATAAGGAAATGATTACTTATTTAGACCTTGATAATATTCCTTTATCAACTGGCTGTGCTAAAAGAACTTTTCTTAAAACCACTGTCACAGGATGATCAAAAGAGAGTTACCAACCCAAGTTTGTAGTTTCCTGACTACATATTCCTTTTGTAGTGTTGTGTTATACATGCAGCATGATAATGGGAGGCATTGTCTACCAAAAAAGTGACAATTCTGCTACACTGAAGAACTTTCTCTGATGTAGCTACTGGCATAAAGAATGTCTTTAAAAAGGACATATAAGATCATAAAAGACCACAAAATAGACAAGACAGAAGAGAATATTTATCGTATTCGTTTTCAGACCCAATAGCAGACAGAATTTTCTCAGACTAGAAGAAAATGGTATTTAAAAAAAAAAATTAAATCAGCTTATGACATGACTTGTCCTCCACTGAAAATCCTATCAGAAACTACCTTCTAGATTTTTCCACAGTGCGTCATCATTCCAGTGGAAGTCAAGAGTAGTTTGTTAATGAACTGACACAGCTGCCTCTTACCAGAAGGAGCACTGTTTACTTGATGTGCTCCGACTCAGAATTCACAAATAGAGACTGACATAATTCAGGTGCATTAGCAACTCATAATTACTAAACATTTAATAAACTGCCAGACATTAACTATTCCAGCAAAGGATCCTACTCGGTCACAGGACACACACACACACACTCACTCTCATTTATGGCATGCGCATCTACAGGCAGTTTGGAAGATCACCAATTCACCTGTATCAAAGTTTTTGTTCTGTGGCAGGAAATGAAAGTACTTTGTTAAAACCCATCGTCACACATGGGAGACCATGCTGAATCTGGACAATGCATGTAGTAATACGATGGATATATGAAATGTCTGACCTCAGCTATTTAATGAGGTGTAATTAAGCCATGTTTTCATTTTTTTTTTTTTTTTTTTTTTTTTTTTTTTTTGAGTCTTCCTCGCACATTTTTTTACAGTGCTATTTTTCTTTAATAAGGATCAATGTAAAAGCCTGCATGAAGAAACACTATGAAAAGCTGCATATTTACTTAACTCTTACCTCTCTTACGGAGTATGGTTTGTAGGATAAGGTTCAGTACTTCAAAAATGTATGTAAACTACACGATGTGATAAACACAGAGTGATTGGCTTTCATTGAAATAAAGATAAACCAAACTGTCACATCAACATAAATGTAACACATGCATTGTATTCACATTATGATAATACTCCAATGACAGAAACAAGCAAATGAGGTTACAGGTGACAAAGGTCAAAGAATGCTGCAACCTATCTGTACATTTGGGCCACCTGGTAAAGAAAACATTGGTTTATAGGAATTATCATGAACACATGCATATCTGTATAATAATTCTGATACTTCCTTCGTGATTGTGTTATGCGAGAGGTTGATTCAAGACTACACATAGGCATGTAACATGTACAAGCAAATTACCTTAAAAATTAAGATATAGCAACTTTTCATCAAACAATGCAACACATGGACTTTCCAAGATGGCTGCACACTGGGCATCAGCTTATCTTTAGCTTTCCCAGGGTGAAAAATTAAACAAGGAACAGGAACTCTCACTTTTAGTAAATTCAGTTACGGGCTAGTAAGACCACTGCCTGGATGACAGCAAAGAAGAAACTAAGCCTGAAAGAAAAACTAGAAAAGGTGAAGAGAAAACACTGACTGGGAAGAATCCTGCAGCTGATCAGCAAAAGATGGTTCAAGCTTCAGCTTTTATGCAAGACACTGCTTCCAATAATCTAATGGAAAAAAGTCAAATGTACTCAGAGCAGATTAAAATAAACGAAACACTGAAGGAGTATATCAAAACTCAATAATAAAATGCCGAAAACAGTGGAAGAGGCTTTAAACAGATATTCAGAAATCAGAGGTTGAAAGGAAGAAAGCTCAGTATGAGACTGCTCAAGAAGAGAGATTTCAAAAAAAACTGGTAGAATAAGAGGATAGAGCACCTGGAGAAAATATGATCTTTTATGCTGTACCACAGAAACTAGAAATAACAGATTGAATTAAAGTAATTCAGACAAGTATTCCACAGCAGGAACTATTAAACAGAAGGGCACACCATGTGTATGCTCCAAACCTGGCAATTAGAAAGACAGCCAAGATCTGTATTAGTAAAGATATAAACCTACCAGCAGAAAGAGTTGATCCTAACCAAACTGTGGGAAAAGGGCAAAGTATTAAATGTTGGAAGTCGTAGACTGTTTGTGGAACATAATTACTCACTCCACACCAGACAAACCTGAAATAAATTTATTCCAGTAATGAGGGAATGTTGAGAGGCAGGTACAAGATTCAAAGCTGCTGTATCTAGCGGTCTTCAGAATATTTTTCCTGGAGGATCAAAGTAATCTTTTAATGCAGAACAGGCTACGGAAGAATACAAAAGTTTGTCCAAAAAAGTGAGCCATCTCTCAGAAGAGGACTCTGTTTCTCATTCCTCTGTAATAAAGCACACAGAGAGAAGGAAATGCTTTTGTGACAGAAAAAAGCACAGGAAGAATCTGGTGTATTGTTAAATTGAACTGAAATCTGGATTTGGGAGATGGAGGTGAACAGGAGGACGGCCAGCAACATAGAAATTAGTGAATGAGAGACTGCAAAGCATCAATCACACTTGTCTAATATGGCTGTATAGGAAAAGGTGGAAAGAGTGGAATTCTGTTGACCTTGTTAAACTAGTGGGGAACTGAAAAGCATTTGCCTCACTTCATGTCATTAATGTCTAGAGGACACTGAGGGAAGGGAAGGAAGAAGAAGAGAGTAACTGTAAGCAAAAGAATTTATTTTCTTAACAGTATTGACATGAACTTTTTCACAATATAAATACCATGTTTTATAGTACAGTATTTTTAATTGCTCTTGTATGTGATACTGAAGAAAGTTATAAGTGTTTTTATTAAGTTAACATGCTATAGGGGTTAACTGGCAGTGTGTGTTTTTTGTTTGAAGTTTTTACTAAAACAAAAAATTCTTGTAAATATGACATAGGCTCCAATGTTGATGAGAAAAATATAGAAAAAATTAATTTGCCAAACATAAGTGGGTGCATGCATCACAAAAGCTGGAAATAGACATTCAAACAGCTGCCATATATAAATGACTTCTTATAACAGTGATATTTTCCATGTCATCTTGGAATGAATGGTCTTACAGGTATAGACAAAAAGGAAAGAATATTTAATTATATTAATAAATGCAGACCGCAAACAGCAACACTACAAGAGACGCACTTGGAAAAGACTGATCATGTGACTTCTATAAAGAAAGGATTTCGGAATGGATTTTCAGCAGAGTATTAGGGACAAAGGAAATGAGAAATACTTAAATTAATTGCTAAAGGAGCACCAATAGTGACAGAGGGGAAATAATAAAGACAATAATGGCGGATTTGTGGTAGTAAGGGGCTACTGGCAAGGGCTGAGGATCACACTGACATGTATTTACATTCCACCTAAAACTGCTATTACAGAGATTAAAAAAATTGGGAGACAATCTGCTTTCAGCAGGAAATACTGCTTACAGGTGAGGAACTGAATTTGATTTGTAACAATGAGCATGTACCCAAGGACCTAAAACAAAAGAGAATAGATTTCTGAAGAAATTTATGAAAATGTTTGGTATGAAAGATGTGAATTCATTAATAGAACTCAAGACAGAAATTACTTATTATTCTACAAGGTACAATAACTGGGCTAGACTTGACAAAAATTAAATTTCACAGGGACATGTGCATTTCATTGAGAACTTTGACAAACATCCAAAAACTATTTCAGATCATGCAACACAAATAACCAAGAAAAATGCAGGTGCAGGGTAATTAACTGAAACAAGATATTGGCACTTCCCCCAGCTACCTGTTAAAAATATAGGAATTTAAGGAATGGGTAGTGGAAATTATTCAGGGGTTATTAGAAAAGATAGAAAGTACTCCAAAAGTTGCAGCTAGTAAGTAGGATAAAATGAAAGTGGAGTTTATTCTAGTGGAAGCCTGGAAGTTAGGAGGGAAGAAAGTGATAAAGAGCTAGAAGGTTTTGTTTAATAGTGTTTAAAGGACACCAACATGGAAAAAATGTGGTAGCTGTAATACCTAAAGACGGTAAAGACCCATCAGATTCATAGGTCCAGTACCATATAGGCCCATTTCAATTCTAAATCATGATTATGTGTTTATGTCTGCAATAGTGAAATAATGACAAAAGTGATGTCATATGGATCAATGTGGTTTTGTGGAGGGAGACAAACATTTGACAACATTATTAGAACAATGATCCAGAGGGAAGTAGAATGTAAGAAAATACAACTGCTGGGGCAAATCTTGATGCAGACAAATCATTCAATAGAGCAAGCTGGGGTTTTATGAGTAGGGCAATGGAATCATTTGCATTTCCTGATACAGTAATAAGGTTAATTAGGAATATATACAAAGGGATAAGTTGTGTCTGAACAGAGAAACCAGGCAGGGGTGTCCTCTTTCCCGTTTATTATTAGCATTATATTTTGAACCACTGGTAAAGAAAATAAGAAATAAATGACTCAGAAATTCAAGGATATAATTGGTATGCTAATCTAGAAAAGTTGGTTTTATTTGCATATTATATTACTTTGTACCTGATGGAATGAGAAAGGAAATCTCAGAGTTGTGGAACATTCTGAGACGGTTCCAGTTTTTTTTGTGACGTAAAACTAATGAAGATGAAATAAAGGCTATATATGTAAACTATGTACCCACACATGAACTGGTTCAGCAATACCCATACTTATGGGGACATGATAAAATGAAGTACTTAGGAGTATGGATTAAAAATGATTCCATTATGGCAGCTAAGGATCTGTAGGAAGAGACTAAACAAAAGATAAAACAAAAACTGAGAAACTGGAAGCTCTTGCCTATGGATATTGATAGTAAGATACAGGCAATAAAAATATTTTAAATCCCTTTAGTTTTATACATAGGTCAGGCATATTTTTATCAACCAGAGTAGAAGTTGTAGATAGCAATTAATAAAAAAAGTTAAAGGATTTTATCTGGGAGGGGAAGAAGGCAAGGGTCAAGTGGGTAAGTTGATCCTCCCAATAGAACAAGGAGGTTTAGGAATACCCGATTTGAAGGGATACTTTAGAGCTACCACAGTTAAGGCTCTTATACATAAAACAAGTAGAATGCTACAGCTGAAAGTGGAAAGGGATGATGAAGCAGGAAAGTAATTCAAGAAATAAAGAAAAGAGTGGGATTTTGGATGTAAACCTTTAAGAACAGCAACAGTCATACAGAAGATTATAATGGATTAGAATGGAGAAAGGAGATTCTACCAATAGGGATGACTGCAATTAAGGGTACAGAGAATAGGCAAGAGGAGACTGGAATTTACTGGAAGAAGCTGGCAAAGGAACCAAGCTACTGGTAACAGATAATTAGAGAGGAAAAGGTAATATAATGGGAAGAGTCCAAGAAGAAGTTTGGATTGCAGGCTAGAAATTGTTTTCCCCATCAGGGATTGATATCTAAGAACAAGCAAAAAGAAAGAGATAGTGGAATCCCAAATGAAAGACATGCACTAGTTAATTTTTTAGTTGACTCAGGGCAGAAGCTGCTATAAAAATGAGTTTATATAAAATGATGCACAGTAACTATAGGGATCAATCAGAGCGGGTCAGAAAAGATTGGGAAGAGACATTAGATAAGCAATTCACAAAAAAACGACTACAGGACATGGGTATACCTCCCAAATATACAACAAAATCTGGAAAATTTAGGATTTTTGCTTGGAAGTGTTTGCATAGATACTTTTATATCCCAAGCAGATTCCAAAGAACTTTTCGTCAGGTAGATGGTAAAGGTAGATGGCAAATGTTGGAGGTGTAATGGGAAAAAAAAAGTTCCTGGAAACGTATGTTCTCTTAGTGTAATGAGTTGGCATATATTAAAAATTCACTACAGAGTACTCTGTCAGGAATACTGGGCGAGCAAATGAGTGTAACTCAGAAATTATTTTTTTGAGCTGGGATACAGGATCTGAACCACCTAGACATAGTAAGGCCTTGCTAAGTTTAATTCTGATTGCTGCCAAAAAAGCAACTACTAGAAAATGGAAATAAAAGTCTAAACCAACTAGACTTGGAAGTAACGAATATTGTAACACAGAGGTAGGAGTAAATTACATAGAAAAAATGGAAATTACTGGAAGAATACATGCAGAAAAATGTTTTGAAGGAGGAATGAGGTTTAGGAGAAGGTAGGAATTGAATAATTTATGTAATATTGCATTGATTACATTGTATAGAACAATATATGTGAAGTATAACTTTTGTAAATGTGAATTTAATTTTTTTATATAATTGTGTATTTATGTCACAAGCGATAATTCAATAAATGTTTAAAAAACAATGCAACACAAGACAAACGTATTATATTCTCATTATTTCCCCGAGAGAGACATAATGATAAAAGAGTACACATGGCGCCAATAAGGTGGGTGAAAATAAAGTCATCCTTTCTGTGCATTTGGGCCCCACAGAAATGTGGGCACAATGCTACAAATAAAAGTGGGTGAAAAAAGTTATTTCCAGATTACAAAGAGGTACTCAAAACTTACTGTGAAGGCTGACAGCCTAGCCAGATAGGATTTTATACATAATTCTATCATTTGTAAATATGAACGTTGAACTACAGATTTGTTTTCTTAAAAGAAAGAATATGCTGTGAAATGTGAACTTAAAACAATGTAACAACATTGTACTCTGCTGTAAAGAAAGCTAAGACAAGTGTGACACCCGTGCCCTGGCCCAGCAATCAAGGAGCCTCAATCCTCACCACTAACACCAGAGAGGGTGTCTCATATGAGAGGAAAGGATAACAGATACAAACAGTAAAGTGCAATTTCCCTTAAGAGCACACAGAGATCACAGTCAGCATGGGGCTGGTCGGTCCCTTGCTCCCCAAGTCCCCAATAAGACTCCCCACTGGCACAGCTATACAGTCCAGATCTCAGCCTAGCTGGCAAGCTAAAAACTCCAGTACCTTTCGCTGTCCAACCAGTACTTCATGTCCCTGCCCAAACAGCTGACACACACACACACAAGTATTTATACAACTTCACAAACACTCCTGGGAAAGGCCGACAGATTCTCCAGCTGTGACCCTATACCCAGACTATACAGGTAGTAATTCCTGCCACCACCAGCTAATAATTATCAGCTACCCAAAGGCCCTTAAAAGGGTGTCCAATTATTACTGTGCAATATTATTATCCAATAGTAGTGTAACTAAGCAGTCTTAAGGCTTATTGGAAGGGCTTATTACAGACTTACTTATAAGCATGCAATGTACTCTACAGCTTAATTTACCTCTATAAAAACCAGCCGCAGCTGAAAAGGGTTTACAAATATTTAATAAATACTAAACACACAAGACAATACTGCTACACCACAGTGCTATTCAAGAGTTCAGAGATCACAGAGAAACAAAATAAATTCAGTAGTACAGTTCTGACATAACAGAAAAACAGTCTAAACGTTCTAATTCCTAGCTATTGCTACAAGAAAACAAACTTCTAAGATAGCTTACTTAAGACAAAGGCAGAGTGCTGTTAACTTGGATATCAAGACAAAGATGCTTCAATGGCTCTCTTGTTCTCACTGTTTAAATTGAAACTCCAGTTCTGATAAACATTGCATCATTTTTTACACCTTCCTGGTTCCCAGGCCACACAAACTGCACTTACATTATTTTATACTTAGAACAATAAAGGGCATTCCACATGTAAATTCTTGTCATTAACTTTAGCCTTAAAACAATAGAAAGAATGTGCTACCTCAAACAGACCGTCTCAGAGCTCTACAAATCAAAGAATAGATTTGAAATAATTTTAACTTCAAAAGAAAGATTTGAAATGCTTGACTTAGTTTTCCTTACAGCAGATGGCAATGTTGCTACAATCTTGAAGTTCAACATTTTACAGTATATTTTTCTTTCATTTAAGAAACAAGCCTGTATTTTACATTTATATTCACAAATGACAGAATTATGTATCAAATTCTATTTGGCTAGGCTGGCAGCCTTCACCCATCTCTACCAATCTTCACATCTCTTCCCCCCTGGAGAATTCAAGCTAGTTTTTCAAGTGACCCTTGATAAAGACTGCTTGAGAGGGTTAGACCTGAGTGTACCTCACCCCATTCCCTGTCTTGAAAGCCCATCTGCGTTATTGCTAATCCCACTGTGGTGCTGCACTGACATATATGCTTGCAGCCCCAGGCTCCATCTTAGCAACTTGGCATTTTGCTCACTGGCTCTGTTTAACCATGTTAGAGGGTTGTGATCTGTCATAACAGTGAATTTTCTTCCATAAAGATAAGGCTGACGTTTCTGCAATGCCCACACTATGGCTAGACATTCCTTTTCTGAAGCTGCATAGCATTCCTTTTCTGAAGCTGCATAGCATTGCTCCCTGGGTTGGAGCCTACAACTGAGATAAACCACTGGGTGCTCTTCCCCCTCTGAAGAAATCTGGCCAAGTATAGCCCCCACCCCATGGTTTGAAGCATCTACCTACACAACAAATGTTTTGCTGTAATCTGGACTGGCTAACACGGAGTCCTCCCAAAGCTTCTTTAAGCTTCTGGAAGGCCTGCTCACATGCTGAGGTCCACACTACCTTATCTGGCCTGTTCTTGTCAGGTCTGTGAGGGGAGCAGCTATGGTACTATAACTGGGGATGAACTTTCTGTAGTACCCTGCTATCCCTAAAAATGCCACCTGCTTTTTAGTAACAGGTGCAGGTCATGCCTGAATAGCTTCCACTTTGGCAGGTTCTGGCCTTATTTTACCACTCCCCACTCTATGTTCTAGGAGATTCTGAACTCCTATGGAGTGAATGAATTAAAGGAGTGATTGCAGACCATCAGCCAGGTCCCGAGTAGGCCGGCAGAAAGACACTGCCCCCAAATGGATATCCAGGACCTTGTTGCTACGTTACTCTGATAAGAACTCCACCCATACCATCTTTTGCAGACAGTCAGCTAAGTTTGCAACCTTAACTAAAGTGTTAGCACAGTTTTTAAAGTTACAGTAGGGCGCACAGTACCGGATTGTCAAAGCTACAGACAGTCTCAGGGAAATTATGTGGTGCCAGTGAAGACAGTTTGCCTCCCTCAGTCATTTTGCATGAAGCAGTTAGCTTTTTGAGAACATAATTAAGTCATGAATTAAGTGCAAAAGTGTCATCACTTAATGATGGCATAAAAAAATGGAAAATATAGCTGGAACTGTAGCTACAGGGGAATACATTTGCAAAGGTGAAAAACAAAAACAGTAGCAGCCTCTGCAGTAGTATTCTGCATATGACAAAAACATTTATATGACCGTTAAAGAAGTTACAAGGTGTTTGGAAGAGGTGAAATTTGGCTTGTGGCACATATTAGTACTATTAGATGGGTAACCAGATTTAGTTGGCGTCGAGTTCTACATACATAACAGGTTAGAATGATACCTATTAGCAACAGGTGACTGAAGTGAAAAATATATGAAAGGACAATGTGTCCAAGCGGAAAATGTGGCTCAACAGCTGACTGCAATACAAGATGAAGCCTGAAGAATTCCCAAACTTGAGTTATTTCTCACCACTCTGCTTTAAATGAATAGGACTGTGACCTAACAGAGCAGGGCACTGTATTCTCCCTAACAATGCACTATAGGCAAGTACTAGTTTTCCAAGAAAACAACATCAATATGTCTGCCCCTTGATGGCATTCAGGGTTAGAAAAAAAAATCAATAATAAGGTGCTAGTATGTTTGGATTGTGTACAACTTCACACAAAAAAAAAAAAAAAAAAACAATCAGTTTCTGCCCACAATGGTCATCTTAATTAATCAGGTACTAATGGACGTGTACCTCCATCTTCACTCGCTACTTCTTATTTTCCCTATGAAGTGCTTTCTACAGCATTATCTAAATGTGGATAGGCACTCCTACTTACTATACAATTATTTCACTGCTATTACTCCTTCCATTAACTATTACCAGCACTTCCATTTCCTGCTTAGTACAGCCACTCTAATTACTCTGAAGCTAAATTTGCATTTCAAAATTTGTATTCTGCGCTGCTGAATAACACTAGCACTTTGAATACTTTAAAGCTTTAGTTAATTTGGTTCTTAATGCAGAATAGCATCACTAGTCTAACTTTCATATAAGCAGTCTGGTTTCACTATTTTTTTTTTTTTTTTTTTTTTTTTTTAAAGGCTGTAACCTAGACTGTTCATAATTGACAGAAGTAGCCCTGAACAGCTGTCTATTAGTCATTCCAGAGATGGAGGTGGCAGAGGTCTTATTCATTGAAGTGGATGCAGAAAAACTGCTACTAAATACTGTACAGTGTGGGCAGTACAGACTAGTTTGCTGAGGCACCAGCTATTGCTTCCATAGTGCAATGCTAGTTTACTTAAAAAAAAAAAAATCTGAGGTTTGTTGACAGGGCAGACAGCTGCAGTCAGCAACAAAATGTTTAAATGGTAAGCAAGATATTTGCCTGAAATAACTATCAGATTACTATGAAGTGCTTGTGCAACCTGGTTTTATCAAAAATGTTTTGCTGTTCTTTGAAAAACAGGACCACTTGGTTGACATTACGAATCATGTCCCCATAGAAGTACTGTTTCTCAATAGTGTCCTTAACTACATTCACTGTAGAAGTGTGCAGGGAGATGGGATAAGGAAGACTTTTTTTTAACCCGACTGCCTGTATAACTCATGGTACTGTGCAATCCAAGTCTTGTCAATACTATGGTTAGTAGGAAAGGCTCATATTAACTAGCGTGTTCTGCTTGCCCACGGAACTGTTTCAGTATTTCATGCTGTGCAGCCAAACTCCTCCACAGGCAACAATTGCTTCCCAACAGCTTCTGCCCCTCCCCCCCAGCCACTTCCAGGAGGCCTTGCATTCGCTGCTCTTGAAATGTTTAAATATTTACATCACATATGGCACTTCCCACACGTGTCGGGCACAACTAGGGACAGGAAATCCAGCTGAACTAAAACTACATAAAGCCAGATGTTTATACAAAGCTTCCAAGTATGCAGAAGTAAACACAACTAAAAGTCCTAAGACTTAGTCACACTTCAAGAACAGGCACAAAGGCAAAAGTCAAAAAAGTAGGGATACAGCAAGACAACACAGGAAACATTAACAAAAGAGCAAGAAAAGTACTACATTGCTCTTTTCATCATTTTTTTCTGTTTGCCCATGTTTTCTTTTGTTTATTTACTTATTTTATTTTAAATTTTGTTAACCAAGATAGAATATTGGTCTAATTGGGCAGTGTACAGGTTCAACCCATGAACATCACAATGAATTACACAGTTTTGACATGCATAAATGTAACAAAGTAGAACATAACAGTAAAATTCACTTGCAGAATAAAAGTACAATATACGTTTATCAAAGTACACCTTGATGTCTCCCATAGATCTACATAGTGCAATCAGTTTGGCATTACTTGCGTTACTTAAAAAATATTTAAATAGAAAGTTGAAATACAGTAGGGCTGAGAAAACAAGAAGCAGGAGAAGAAAATAGCATAGATGCACTAAACAGAAAAAAAAAAATGAAGAATTTAGCCAGGCAATTCATGAAAAGGAGGTGCCTGTTCTGTCTGATTTACTTGTCATTTTAAGTATGCTTTAACTCTTTCTACCATCAGTGAGGGAGAAGCTTGGACAGTTTCTTGCATCCTCTTTCCTATTAAACTGATAAATTTCAAACTCCTAGACAAAAGCTTTGTCTTGTCATCTGATCTACCCGACTAAGAATGCAGTAAACACACACGATAAGACAAAAGCAAGATCTTCTCTCCCCAAGAGGCTGCAATGTTACTATGACAACCAGAAATGGGGTATACATAACAATAACAAAATAAGAGGACACATGTGAACAGCCAATAGCAGTTCACTGCTACTGCCAATAGAGTTCATAAAACTACATGCAACCACAGAATAGCAGTCTGTATTTTGTGCAAACTGCATGCAGGATAGCATTCTGCATTTCATACAGACTGCATACAGCCACAGAATAGCATTCTGCATTTCATACAAACTGCAAGCAGAATAACATTCTGCATTTCACACAAACTACATATAGCCACAAGACAAAATTCTGCATTTCATACAAACTACATGCAGAACATCATTCTGTATTTCACACAACCCACAGAGCAATAATGATATTGCATAAATAAAGCAAGTTTTCAACTACCCTACCTTCATAAAATGATCCACATAGCCAGAGTGGGGCTTAAATCTTAAAAGGTTAAAAAACTTTTTCTTCACCAACCCCAAGATTATTCTCTTTAAATCAGTACTGACTCAACTGCATTGCAAGGATCTGCTGTTCTAATAATCCTTTTAGACACTATAGCTGCCACTACTTCTAATTTTCCTTTCTAAAAGCTGCCCCTACAGACTAAGAAATATCTTAATACTGTAACCAGCGCAGCCTGAACCCATCACACAAGTCACTCCCCAGTGCAGGACTTCAACTCTGTTCTCAACACATGGTTAAGCAGGCTAGCTAGGTAGGTCATGCACTTGTGAACAGGACTGCATTATTACAGCTGTTAACAGCAAAAAAAGGTCTAGGCTAGGTCAGTCAACTTGAATCTATCACTCTCTCTCCCTTTATTTTGCTACAGTAATAAGTTTCAGGCAGTTTATTTGTCTGAGTGTATAAATAATTCACTACAGAACAAACAGGAAAAAGATGGAAGAATGTCTAATTTTCAAATCAATGTACAGTACATACAACTTAAAAATAAGTCAATAAACAATACACAAAGGAAACAAATGTAGACAAGTTCTAGTTTATTTGAATGCTGAGACTCTTAACTACGCTACAAAAACAAAACTTGAAAATTGTAATGTGAAATCAGGTACTAGAGAAAAGGGTCAAATATGCCCCTGAAACAATGAAAGAAATATGTAGCAAATATCTAGCAAATACAGAAGCAAAATACTTAGCTTAGTAAAATACCTGGCACTGTAAAAATACAGGTTTTTAATGAGTTTGTAAAAAGCTAAGCTATACACAGTTAGTATTCAGTACATTTTCTGACAACTAATAGTGACAACAAAAAGTATCAATTGAATTTAAGAAAAAGGTTTCTCTACAATTTAACTGTAGCAGTAAAAGAAAAAAAAGCAGTAACAACTAAGAGACCATGGTTATAGTGAAGATAAACACTGTACAAAAGAAAAGAGAAGAAAGGGAAAAGAATGTGCATGGCTAATTATGTAAGCACTATGACTTGCATAAAAAACAAGATTCACCAAATCATATATTTATGTACATTGCACAGTAATAAATCGTATATTTAGTCTGCAAAAATTGAACAATATTAAAGTACCTGCTGCTTTCAGAAAAGGATTTGTCTTGCTAAAGACGTACAAATAGAAGTTGCAAAGGAAGAGCAGAATTAGATACAAGATAGTTAGAGGATGTCTGCAATAGAATGTGGCCTATACAAGCTGATGGCTACACCAGACCATCCTTCATATCTAAAATGCTAAAGACACCAAGGTTAACTTTACAAAAGAAGAACGTCAATACCTACAGCATGAGAGAGAGACATGCAGGTTGCACTTTTGCTAAAAGTGTACAAATACCAAAGCTAGTAGAAGCCCTTCAGTTTATAACCCTCCACTCTTCACACAGTATCCAAAAAACCCAAGTAGCAGAGAATAAAATACTTGCCCTACTGGCGGATATTAACGGCCACCACTGCATACTCTAAAATAAAACAAATTGGCTACCCATATCAAATATAGCCACCTTCCCATTAAGCATGCTGCTTTAAAGTTCTAATACTTGTCCTTTAAGAACAGTGAAATAACCAACACCAAATAACAGAACAAAAACTACCTCTTTAGTAGTAGCCAAGAAAACACACACAAGTAAGACCTAAATTCATACTTGCAGCAATGGGTGAAAAAGGCTTCTCGAGGTTAGGACCTGCACTATGGAGCCAAATTCACATACAGATTGTTGTTGTTGTGTCTTTTGGTTTTTCCTGGTTAGGGGTCGCCACAGCAGAACTCCGGTCCGCTAATGATTGGTAGTTGATTTTTACGTGCAGAGTTACCAGCCCTGACGCAGAACCTTCAACGAAGGTACGCCCATTCACGCATGTCTCCATGCAGAAGACGCTCTAGCCGAGAATCGAACCGGACAGCGTCTTACTGCGAGGCGACAACGCTACCACAGCACCACCACCGCGGAAAAAATCTCCGAATCTTTGTTATCCTTTAAGAAGGAAATTAAGCTTAATTTGCAAAATGAATCTTAATGTGTATGCTTCCATGACACTGGATACATGCTTGCATTTAAGATGTATTTATGCATACACTCAATCTTTGTATATACTGTAAAATAAGGAAACTTCTTACATTGTAAAGCCTCTACTGTAATAGTGCGTCACTATTAGAAGAGTACACAAAATACTTACAAAGACAGATGTGATGAAAGGAATGTACAGTATCAGAACAGACCACTATTGCAAATAATAAACTAAAGATATCAGCACCGGCAGAAAAGCTTAGAAGATATGCAGATACATGCAAGGGAAAAGTACAAAACAACCCAAAATTGTTTCATAAAGAGTTGGGGAACAAAGCAAAAGGAATAGAACCACCACCAAAAAAAAGAAGAAATAGACATTTTGAAGAAATATCCATGAAGACCCTGTGGAACATAAAGATGCTGAATGGACAGAAGTAAAACAGTAAGAAGTTCAAGTGTACAGGATATGAAATGGGATGAAGTATCGGCCAGAGAAATTGAAACAATTAAGAAAAGCTCCTACTTGGAAAGCCAGAGGCCCAGATGCAGTCCCTAACTTCTGGCTAGAGTATTAACATCTTTACACGAAGATTTAGCCCCGAGTAAGAAATACTTCTACACGCACCCAAAAATACACCAACCTGGCTAGCAACAGGAAAAGCGATACTCCTCCTTAAGAGTGAGCCTGCAAGCTATACTAAAAACTATAGACCAATAACTTCCATTCTGAAGATTTATAAACTATACACTGGAATTGATTCAGACAGAGTTTAGAGTCATTTAGAAGACAACTCAGTCATGGCGATAGAAAAGAAGGGTAACAAAAGAAAGTCATATGAAACAAAGGAGCATTTGTTTTTATAATTCTCAATCATGACTATTTAACAAAGGGAAAAAAATCTAAGTATGGCATGGATAGACTACAAAAAAGCATTTGACAGCATCCCACATTCTTGGATAAAGGGTGCTTACAGTTGTACAAGATATACCCAACACTGATCAATTACATTACAGTGACCATGTAACAATGGCAAGCCACATTGCAGCTAAGCCATGATAAAGGACAAATTATTATCCTAGGGATAAAAATTCAAAGGGGGATATTCCAGGGTGACTGTCACCGCTGCTATTCTGCATTGCCCTTAACTCATTAAGCTAGCTACTTAAATTAAGTCATGGTTACAATTTGGTCCCAGAAAACAACAAAGTGTATAGACTTCTCATCTTATTTTTGTGGATGATTTAAAATTATATAGTTCATCAGATTAGGAGATGAAAGCACAACTGCAAATGGTCAAAACTTCCTCAGATATAAGAATGTCAGTTGGTCTTGACTAAATGATCAAAAGCAACACTTAAAGCAGGAAAGCTACAGCAACAAGAAAATATCAGTCGGGTACAGGAATGTGATACAATGGAACTTGAGCAGGAAAGAATATATAAATATTTGGAAACCGATGAAGGATTGGCAATAAAACATGAACAAATGCGAACAAAACTCATTAAGGTATATTTTAGAAGATTAAAATTAATGCTCAAAACAGCCCTGGCATCTAGGAACAAAGTCCAAGCTATAAATCAATTTGCTCTACCTGTTCTAACTTACAGTTTTGGGGTGAGTGACTGGCCCCAAAAGGTATTGGATCAGGTGGACAGGAAAACAAAAAATATGCTTCATGCTTATCAAATGATTTATAAAAACTGCTGTATACCAAGATTATATATTCCTCATTCTGAACAAGGTATAGGCCTCCTCAAAATTGATTACATGTATAGATCTGTAATCGTAGGACTGCATAGATATCTGCTGACCTCACCAAATCCAAACAAAGAAAGTTTTAAAACATGGGAAAAACAAATCTAAGACAACTTCCCTGCTTAGTTTAGCAGGACCATATCAGTATCAAGCAGGAATGGAAATAAAACCATAAGCAGAAAAAAAAAATCAGACGGCAACAGAATGTGCCAAACAAAACAAAAGAAAGAATAAAAAAAGGAGAAGAATCAAATGAGAAGGCTAGAAATGTGGAACAGGCATAAATATAAGTACTGGAAAATTCCTGGAACAACCTCATGTCAATCAGGACCTGATGCAGTAATGGTTAAGGAGAGGTAAATTTAAATCAAAAAGTGAAAGGTTAATATTGGCAGCCCATGATAATGGGCTACGTAAAAAAGAAGTTATGTACTCACCAGAACGTTTCATGTTTGTTGTCCATCTCGCCCTTCATTCTTACTGGATGGTTCGGAGCCGACCCTCGGCTCTGACTCGTCCGAATACACTAGCTTGAAGTCTCTAACTTGGCTTGTGGCATAATAGGTATCCCATCATGCAGTGGTGTAATTCCCCAGATCTTGTTTGCTGCCAATCTTAATGCGTCTAAATTAATAATGTGACATCAGGTACAGAAACAAAAAGGAAATTCAAAGGAGCTCCTTTACTAAAGAAAAAAGATCTCTCATCTAGGAGTCCTTGGTTGGGGGAAGGTGGGAGGGTCATAAGAATGAATGGTGAGATGGACAACCAACCTGGAACATTATGGGGAGTACATAACTTCTTAATGTTATATTGTCCTATCTCGCCTTCATTCTTACTGGATAGGACAGCGTCCCTAGCACCATTTCCCTGGGTGGCTCACTGGAGTACACCTTTGAGCATAGTGGAACCAAAGGAAGCCCAGTCCCTGGAGGCCAACTCAACTTTGTAATGAGTAATAAAAGTATGGGGACTTGCCCACATAGCAGTGGCACAAATATTGTCGGTTGACAATCTGGCTAGGTAAGCAAAGGATGTTGCCAATGCTCTGGTAGAGTGGCCTCTAACTTTGAATGGTAAAGTCCTGTTATTTGAGGTGTATATAAAGGTAATGCAATTTGAGAGCCAATTTGAAAGCATAATTTTTGAAACGGGCATGCCCTTTATTCCTTCATAAAAGGAGATGAACAATTGATCCATTTTCCTGAAATCTTTAATTCTATGCAGATAAAACCTAAGTTGTCTATGCACATCCAATTGAAGTTTGTACTCTGCCTTGTTGCTATGACTGGGAAAAAAAAACTGGGAGCTCAATAGATTGATTTAGGTTGGTTTGGGAACAAACGTTTGGCACAAAGGACGGATTAGTTTGTAGATGTACTCTGTCCTTATGGAAAATCAGATATGGCAACTTGATTGATAAGAGCTTGCAACTCCGAGACTCTTCTTGCAGATGTAATGGCTACTAGGAGAATAGTTTTCCAAGAGAGGAATTTGAGATCACATGATGAGGAGGTCTCAAAAGGAGGTAATGCTAGGTGAGTCCGAGCAAAATTCAAATCCCATGGTGAGAGAGGCTCTTTTATGGGAGGTCTCAATAAACAAGTGCCTTTTGAAAATGCTTTACACAATCTGTGTGACATCAGGTTAGGAGTATATCCTCCAATATGGAAATTAGAAATTGCATCTAGTTGGACTCTATTGTAGCTGCTGCAGAGCCTTGCTGGAAAAGTTCTGCAAGAAATTCCAAGATTTAACTGATTGGGGCAGAAAACGGATCAATGTTTTTTGCTTGTGCCCAGTAGGAGAACCTCTTCCATTTACTAGAATATAACTTCCTGGTAGAAGCCTTGTGAGAATACATGAAAATGTGTTTTACTGCTGGTGTGAAGTCATGAAGCCTGACTAGGTTTGGAAGTGGAGCAGCCATGCTGTCAAATTGGGGGCTTGACAAGCAGGATGAAGTGCTCCTGACATACGAGTCAGAAGGTCTGGAACTGGGTCCAGAGCCCAGAGAAAGGGGAACCAAATCTGACAAGGCCAATATGGGCAATGAGAATCAGCCTGCTTCCCAAGGATTTTGCTTTCTGAATGGCTTTGGGTACGAGTGGAAAGCCATACAGTAGTCCCAAGGGCCAATCGTGAACAAATGCATCTCTCTGTGTCTCCCCAGAGGGGAATTAGGGCAAAGTAGCTGCTGCATTTGGTATTTATGGGAGTGGCAAAAATGTCGCAGCAAGGCTGGCCCCATTTTCGGAAAATCTCCTATGCTATATTTTGGTTTAGAGACCACCGTGAAGCATTAATACTGCCCTGTTGAGCTTGTCCGCTATCACGTTGGATTTCCCGGGGATATGCATTGCTACCAGAAAAAGATGGGAAGAAATTGTCCATTGCCATACTTTCAGCGCTTCTCGAGAAAGGGGGTATGATTTGGTTCCTCCTTGTTTATGTACCAGACTACCGACATGTTGTCTGACTGGACTGCAATCATTCCTAGTGGAAGAGAGTCCTGGAGTGCTTGCAACACTAGAAGCACTGCTCATCTCTAGACCATTGATGTGCAAATGGGCCTTGTGTTCTTGCCATGTGCCTTGGACTGTTCTTCCCAGATAATGCCCCTCACCCTATCTGGGAGGCATCCATGGTCACCATAACTACAGGTTGTTGTGGCACAAAAGGTCACCCGATGGTCACATGGTTACATGGTCGGACCAAAGCCACCATATGAGATCTCTCTTGCAAGAGAGATTCTGACTTGGTGAGACATGGGAAGTTCTTGTAATGAACACTAAGCAAATAGGAGCCATTAAAGAATTCTCATATGCATTCTGGCTAGGGGAACTAAGGGGATCGTTGAAGCCATGGTTCCTAGGACTTTCAAAATTGTCTTGTCTTCACCTTGTTTTTGAGTAGAAGATTGGCTATTTGTAGTCTGAAAACAGAAACCCTGTCAGCAGGCAGTCATGCCATCATGGAGAAGGGGTCAAGATCTGCGCCTATGAATGTAATATATGTTGACAGGGCAACAAGGCAGATTTTTGTAAATTCACTGTAATCCCTAACAGAGAACAAGTTTGAAGAGTGGTCTCTCTCGCCCGCTGAAGTAGATGCTTGGTGGTGACAGTTAGGAGCCAGTCATCTAGGTACGGAAACGCTTGGAATCCCAGACGTCTTAAGTGAGCTGTGACTACTGCTATGCACTTGGTGAACACTCTGGGGGCTGTAGTGAGACCAAAGGGCAGAGCTCAAAACTGATAATGACTGGCTCCCAGCTGGAAGTGTAAATGACTCCTTAATGCTCTGTCCATTTTTATGTGGTAGTACGCATCTTGGAGGTCTATTGAGCACATCCAATTGCCTTTCCCTAAAAAGGGGAGACTTGACTGCAGTGTCACCATTCGGAACTTGGACTTCAAGGATTCGTTTAGTTTGCTGAGATCCAATATGGGTCTCCAGTCCCCTGTTCTTTTTGTCACTAAAACGAATCTTGAGTAAGTTCTGAATCTTATTTGGTCCGCAGGGACTTTTTGGATGACTAGTTTTATCTAGCAACTTTTGAATTTCTACAGTTGCTAGTTCCCTTTGACTGGGTGGAACATCCGGGATTGTTCTGATCTGTGGGACAGGATGGCAAAAAGGAATGGAATAGCCTCTGGATATTATACTTTGTACTCACTTGTCTCTTGTGACATCTCACCAGGCTTCTGGGTATAAAGTTAACCGCCCCCCAACTGCCTCCAGAGTAGAGCAGACAGGCTTCCTTTCAGGAGCACTGGTAGGGCCAGCCGCGAAAGTAATCACGGTCACCCTGGTTTTGTGGACTTCCTCTAGGATGATGTCTACCATTATTGCCTCCCCTTCCGCCCCTGGGAAAGGGTTCAACTCGTGCTTCTTGAAAAACTCCCTGGGATCTTTTGAACCACATTTTCCCAATCTTGCCTTCAGGGTAAGGTCATGAAGGTACGGAAAAACATACTCCAATGAGAGAGAGTTTTTCCTTCCTGCTCGCATCTAGTGAGTGTGTCCTTGACTTTGGGTCCAAAAGTGAGCAACCATCAAAAGGGACATTGGTAAAGGTAGACTTGAAAGGCTCTGCAAAGTTACACAAGGACATTGAGGAGCGTCTCCTCAGGGAAACTCCTGAACCAGCTGCCCTGCTTGCTCCATCCGCTGCATAGGATATTAGTCTCATGGAGGAGTTAATAATGGAATTTAAGGTAAATAGCTGAGAGGTCACCTTTTCTAACACCCCCGCTGCCAATGAACCTTGGAGAACATCTCCTAACTACTTCAGATCTCTTTGTAGACTTGTAAAGTGCGTAAGGTAGTTCAGAGATCTAAGGGTAAAAGTCGCTGACAAAAAAATACACTTCCCGTATCTATCCATCGTCCGGGAGTCCTTGTTCGGAGGATAGACAGATCAGGATGTTTCAGAAAGTTCCTTCGTGGCTGCTGCCACCACCACAGCATCTACAAGAAAGCATTTCATGAAATTAATTTTTCAGAAGGTGCTGATAAAAACTTATTTGGCCTCCGAGGGACTGGTTCCATAGTGTCCGGTGACTCCCACTCCTTTTGACTAACCAACTCCAATAGCGCGTTGAAAGGCAGAGACACCCAGGAGGCTGAAGATTGAGATCCAAAAGCCTTCAGGTACACAGACTCCTCATCAGAAGGGTTGATGGTTTTCCAGCCGCCTCTCTTTTTCCGGATTTCTAGGATATCTGCAAAGGAGATATCTTCAGAGGACGACTGTGGGGACCCTTCTGACTCCTCAAGGTCAGTGTCAGAGGTGATGGGCTTGTCAGGGAAGTCTCTTTCGAGAAGCCTCCTCAGAAGGGTATTCTGGGGAGGAAGAGTGGGGTTCACCTAACGGGGCTCCCTGAGCCTCTGAATCTCTGTTGTCCTGTGGATGGGGTGGTGCCAAGACAGAAGCCAGTGCCTTCGGGGGAGAATACCATTATCCCTATGTACAGCTGCAGGCGGGGACAGCACACTCCTCATCAGCTCGAAGGTAGATCCCCCCCCTGGCTCCAACGACACCTCCAGTTCCAAGGAAATAGAGGAAAACCCCGGCTCCACAGAGATCCACTCCACGGCTGATATAGGAGCCAAGCTCAGCTCAGCTGAAGCTCCAGAAGGTAAACTCAGAACCGAAGAAACTCCAGTTAGAGCATCCCCCTCAGAGCCGACCAGAGAACTTCGGCTCCTAGACACCCCAGATGGCACAGAGTGTGTCTGAGCAGGGATCAGTTCCAAATTCTCCTGAAGGGATGTCAGGACCAAAGATTCTACAGCAAGTGGTACCTGGCATTCCAGCTCCAAAGATCCAGCTTGGCTCAGAGGAGGAATAATCATGGATGTAATAATCTTGGATGGCTCTGAAACTGGTTGGCTCGGAGCCGAAAACAATTTAGCCAGTGTCGGCGACTTCAAGAGTCTGCACACCACCCTGTCCACATCACCGTCCGATAAGCTCCTAGAGGACCTGGAGGAGAGGGTTGGTGAGCGAGATCTCTCCAATATGGGAGATCTCAAGGTAGGGGAGACCGGTAATAGTTAAGTGGACCAGCTCTGAAAAATAGTTACTTTCGGCTCCAAAGGCCGTGGAGCCAAATGACTTGATTTGTCCAAATCTATGACCTCTCTTGGTTCCGAGGGCTGTGGAGCCGAGGAGGTCAATGCATCAGAAGTTTTAGCCAATTTCTGAGGCAGCTCTGAATGAGCCGAAGAAGCAGGAGATGGTCTTTTTGTAGGTTTGTCACTTTTAGAGGAAGGGGCTTACTTTAAGTACTCTGTAGAGCTTCATCAAAGCAAGGTTTCAGGAGTCCTTTTAGAATTAACTTATTCTTTCTTTCCTGTAAGACACAGGAGCTAAAAGAATGACATAATATACATGTCTCTTGTAGGTGAATAGACCCCAAACAGTAAAACACAAATATTATGCCCAACAGTTACTGATATTTTTTGTGAACATTTATGGCACTGTTTAAAGCCCAATGGCTTAGGTTCATTCTCTCTATTTTCCTTAGACATTATAAGAAGGAACACAATACCAAACAGGAAGTAAACACTAATAATACCTTTATAGAAAACTAACACACACAAATGCTAAGTATTCTATTAAAACACAATAATAATAAAATAAACAATATCAGAGATAGCAAACCAAGTACTGACGATAAATTCAACAATAGGACCAGCATATACACAGTCTGTACGTGTTCATCAAACAGTCAATCTCCAATAGTCCAACAGGTTAAGACATTTATTTGAGAGCAGTTCAAAACAGGTTAGCGCTTTCACCGATGTGGCTTCCTCAGACCTTCATATTTAATTAATGAGCAGTTTATATACGGCATTTAGGCGGGAAAATCATTCATTCTTAAAGATGCATTGCAAATAAAGCATTAAAAACATCTGTACTATAATACTCGATTAAAAAAACTCAGTTAAAAATTCTATAAACATTGTAATATAACTGGGATAAACATTATGAAACAAACTATTAATGCTATACATAAAATTATCTATTGCAACTCATCTGTGTAGTCTTTTTGATTTCAAAAATGGTTTAACTGGAACCATACCATTAAGACCAGGTGGGACATCAGACCTCAACCTGATAATCCAATTCGCCTCTCTTGTTTCGGTATAAGTCCTGATGTCACCCCCTCTAGGTCCTGGTGTAATATGCTCCACTATTAAAAATTTAAAAACATGCGTGTCCCCTCTATCCATGACATGTCTTGCCAAAGCATTTGTTTTCAAGCCAATCCTGATATTATAGACATGTTCACGTATTCTATCCCTCAACATCCTGTTTGTTTTGCCAATATAGAATGCTTGGCATTCCACACAGTAAGCCAAATAGACCACATTGGATATTAAACAGGTCCCTCTTACTTTAAATTCATATTCTCTTAGTGTTGTTGGATGTATAAATACATTATCTATATCAATAAAACTACAAAAATTACATTTGTTACACTTCGCTGTTCCATATGATTCTATGTTATCATCACTCATCTGTTCTCTGGGGTGGCACAATAATCTTTTTAAATTCTTCTTGTTTTTATAGATAAACTTGGGTGCTTCCCCGACAATGCCTTTAAGTGCATAGTCTACAGTTAAAACATCCCAGTGTCCTCTAATAATGTCTTTTATATTCCCCACATCACTAGTATAGAAAATAGAGCATGCCATCCCTCTATCCATTGTCCTCTCAATACATCCCTTTGAAAACTCCTGGGTCATTCTCTCATTACATGAATGTCCATCACTAAAATAGGGTGCAGCTCTGTTCTCTCTAAGCACAGACATGTCTGAGAATCCTTTAGAAATCTCATTGACAGAATAACCCCTAGATAGAAATCTATCACTTAGTTCATTGAGTCTTGTTTATAACCCAACGCTGTGGGATTATATCTGGATATGCGGATGGCTTGTCCTTTCACTACATTGTGATAGACATACCCTGGCTGCATGCTTGTCCTGTGTAATAATGAATTCTTATGACATCTCTTCCTAAATACCCCCGTATTTACCAATCCATTGGGTAACCTTTCTATGTAAATGTCTAAGAATGGTAATTTAATTTCTGAAGACTCATATGTGAACTTAAGGTATCCATTACTAGAGTTCATTTCCTCTACAAATAGTGTCAGTTCACTGGACGTACCTGTCCAAATGAGGAACAAGTCGTCCACGAAACGTCTATAAAACGGTACATATTTCTTAAAGAATTGCTTGGAAAACAAATGGACGTATTCCCATTCAGCCATGAATAGGTTGGCGTAGCTATTGGCACACGAGGTGCCCATAGCTACGCCATCCTTCTGTAGATAGAAATCACCTTCAAAATAAAAAACATTGGATTCCAAAATCATCTCCAAGAAAAACATTAGAAGTTCAATCCTACTGGCTGGCATCTGCGAATTGCGTTTCAAGTAATTACCTAACATTATTATACCTTCTGTGTTAGGAATAATGGTGAAAAGAGATTGCACATCTAGGGAGACTAAAGTGTATTCAGTTGTTACTGGCACATTCCCCATAAACTCATTCAAATCCAATAAAAACTGTTTGGTATCCCTTAAAATATAGATGTTCTTTTCCACTAATGGTCTAAGTTGGTTCTCCACATAGATAGACAGCGGTTCGGTTGACCACCCTCTGCCTGCCACAATAGGTCTAAATGGGGGGTTTTCCATATTTCTATGTATTTTAGGGAGCCCATGGAGAATTGGTATCAAAGGAAACAATACACATATATTCATATAGTTCTGCATCAATGATATTAGCTTTATATAAATCTTCCAGATTATGTTGAATCTTATAGACAATAGTTCTAATCATACTTTGTTCTATATGACTATAATATATATCATCAGACAACATTGTTCTCATCCCATTGATATAATGTTCCTTACCCATCAATACAACCCCACCCCCCTTGTCTGCCGGTCTAATGGCCAGGGACTGATCATTCATTAAACTCTTCAATGATGTCCTCTGCTTGTATGTCAAATTATACCTATTCCTTGATATCTTTCTAACATCACTTTCATACATTCTAGATAAATCATTTTCAACCAACTTGCTATACGCAGCCAATAATGGGTGTACAGGTGGTATAAATACACTTGGTTTTCTAAACTCTTTTTGGCTTAGAGCTTTTGTCATTGAAAAAAATCTTTAGTGAGAGATTTCGGACAAACAGTTTAAAATCCCTTATGGTTTCTTCGTATCTACTAACATTAGTCGGAATAAAGGATAAACCTTTGTTCAGTACTATTACTTCATCTGTTGTCAATGAATGTTTAGATATATTACAAATTAATTGTTCATCTTCCCTTCCCACATCTTTTTTATGTTGTGATTGGTATATCTCTCCGGGGAGAGCTTTCTTTTCTGCCTTCCCCTGCTTACTGAGCGCATCCTTCCCTCTTTCCTTTCTAATCTGATGGGGAAAGGGTGTGCCATATCAAAATTCTGAATTTCTCTTAAATCACTATCTACTACTACATTATTCTGATTGCCCTGAAGCATATTCCCATCATTAGTCTTCCTACGAACTACCAATACATCAACACTTTCATTTCCATTTCTAGTCTCTTGTAAACTATTACTCTCATTAATTTCATTAGTACTCACAGGTTACATAGGAGTAATATCATTCATCGTGTCTTCATTAACTATGCAGCCATTCCTAGTACTATCTACAATACTTTTTCTAACTAATCCATCTGAATGTCCGTCTACTGTGGTCATACTATTCGTATGGTCACTATCTACAAACCTATTCTCTATCATGGAATCAAGTTTATTTTTTTATTGCAGATGCATTACATACAATGGATTCATTAGTAGCAGTATTGTCTCGTGTCCCAAGGAAGTAGCTTGGCTCCTTCCTTCATATCTCGGCCAAGTGAAAATATTCCCTTTATAAAAATCGTTAATGTCTCTTTTCAATTTGGATCTTTTCTGATCCAGAAGGCGTTTCTCATATTGAGAAACACTGTCTAGCAATCTGCTAAAATGTTCATTTAAAAACTTGTCAGGATAGCGTTCAAATAAATTGTGTTGTTGTCTAATAACATCTGCTTTCAGTGATTCTTCAAGCGGTTTAAAAAACTCATTCAGCAGCTCCATGTAGCTGAGGCTTACCTGAATGTTCAGTCTTTGCCACTTATAAAGGAGCTCCGGATATAACGTGCCGGTCGTCGGCATTTTCAGAACCCTCAGCCCTCTCGGTATCACTTTACGCTGCAGGCAGACATCAAAATGCTGTCTCTGCGTCTGCATGCGTTTGTGTTTAAGCAAATCTCCTTCTAGATGTTCCAGGGCAGTTCTCATTCCTTCACGATCGATTTGTTCAATACCTCCTTCATCTTGTTCGTCCAACTCGGCTTGATACAAAGTAAGGGGATTAAATATAGAAGAAATCATTTCCTTGAATTTCTCTGCAGCAGGACGCACAGGATCTCTCGTCATCTCGGTTTGTCTCATAGGGTACGGAAGCTCAATTGCTACAGCAGCTTCAGAAACAGCGTCAGTCATGTCTCCGTCTATGCACCGGCAATAACAGAAAATATGAAAGTAATCCAATAAGTGCCTCGACGGAGCAAATGCTTCTCTGTAGAAAACCCAACCCAACCAGTTAGTAAAATAAACAATATCAGAGATAGCAAACCAAGTACCGACGATAAATTCAACAATAGGACCAGCATATACACAGTCTGTACGTGTTCATCAAACAGTCAATCTCCAATAGTCCAACAGGTTAAGACATTTATTTGAGAGCAGTTCAAAACAGGTTAGCGCTTTCACCGATGTGGCTTCCTCAGACCTTCATATTTAATTAATTAATGAGCAGTTTATATACAGCATTTAGGCGGGAAAATCATTCATTCTTAAAGATGCATTGCAAATAAAGCATTAAAAACATCTGTACTATAATACTCAATTAAAAAACTCAGTTAAAAATTCTATAAACATTGTAATATAACTGGGATAAACATTATAAAACAAACTATTAATGCTATACATAAAATTATCTATTGCAACTCATCTGTGTAGTCTTTTTGATTTCAAAAATGGTTTAACTGGAACCATACCATTAAGACCAGGTGGGACATCAGACCTCAACCTGATAATCCAATTCGACATCAGGACTTATACCGAAACAAGAGAGGCGAATTGGATTATTATTGGAGATTGACTGTTTGATGAACACGTACAGACTGTGTATATGCTGGTCCTATTGTTGAATTTATCGTCTGTACTTGGTTTGCTATCTCTGATATTGTTTATTTTACTAACTGGTTGGGTTTTCTACAGAGAAGCATTTGCTCCATCGAGGCACTTATTGGATTACTTTCACAATAATAATAAAGTACATCTACTGAAGAAAGGGAAAAACACAGGAACAGCTCTGCCCTCTAAGATAAATGGGCAATAGGCCCTCTAACTTAACGGACCTAGTAGAGCTACAAAAAAGGGACACAAAGAACAAACCCAGATGTGTATTTAGGTGTCTAACTAAAATGAGCTAATATACATAGCTAAGGAACACACACTCTAACTAGGTATTTTACAGTAACCACTAACTACACCACTGCAAAAAACTGACAGAAAAAATAGAAATGGCCTTGCGACTAACGACAGCCAAGAAGCAACAACACAGTAGCAAGATTAAATTGCACTCGTAACTACATCACACAAACTACAGAAGAATAAACTATCTAAACAACTAAGTATTACAAACGCTAAATATATGGAAAAAATACAAAAAAAATATTAATCTTTAAAGAACTTGGCCACGGCCAAGGAGAGAGCATCCGAACTTGTAAAGCGGCAAACGAGATCTGGGGAATTGCACCACTGCATGATGGGATACCTATTCTGCCTGCCACAAGCCAAGTTAGAGACTTCGAGCTAGTGTTTTCGGCCGAGTCGGAGCAGAGGATCGGCTCCAAACCATCCAGTAAGAATGAAGGCGAGATAAGACGACATAATAGTATTGGTTTACAAAGTCCATCGACCCTGATTAACTGGTAAAACTCATTTAGACTAGGAAAGAGACCACAGCTGAGTCTCTTGTGAGTCACACAGAAATTAAATTTCCCCATCCTCCCACCATGGTACTGTTGTGTTTTTAAAAACAGTCTTTCTAGATGCAGACTATTTATGTTAATTTGGCCACATATTTCCTTCCCGCTCCTCTTTCACTGGCTCTCCTTCAGCTATTTAAATTTATTGGCCATCCCACAGTATTCCATAGAACCAGATTACAAAGTGCTCACCCGCCTCCAATCTATCTTGCTCTTATAAAATTAGTGTCTTTCTCTCCCTCTCTACTTAGTGTGCTAAAGCTTAAGTTACTCCTCTTTCATATCTAACTGGTTAGTGCACACTGCATCTCTCACAATATTACCCCATTTTTTCCATCTTACCTTTAAGATCTGCAACATCTATTCCAAGACCACCAAATATTGGAGAGCCCACATTCTGCCTTTCAACTTGGGAACAGTGCTTCTGTTTTGCTCCTGTTGAGAGAAGGACCATAGGGATACTATTTCCTGGAGACTACCGATCACTAGAAATTCTGAAAACTTTTTCATAGATGCCAGCTGGGAATTTGTGCTTTTATTTTCCTTCCTGGTGAGAGAAGAAATACAGTGTATTGTTTCCTAACTGTTTCTGATTGGGCAATGAGGGAGTGTGTTAGCATCTACCAGGAAAAGGCTACAACAAGCCTATTAATCCTTACATCATCTGGAACACAATTGTTGATCACCAAAGAGCCTGTGGCCTACTTCCCATCTTGGGACTAGTGCTACTTTTTTGCTTCTGGTGAGAGAAGAAGCAAAGGAGCACTGTATACCAGCAGTGTGAAGTTGTGGTAAAATTAACACTAGCAGTACCGTACCCAAACAGTAGCCAATCGGGTGAATCCCCTCTTTTCATCATTCTTGACAAAACTAATTCTTTGCTCAGTAAGTACTGCTTGATTAGCTGCACTCTAACCTAACTCAGAATATCTCCCTAAATACTCCATCCATAAATCATCAGGGTCTACTTATTAGTTTTCCCAGAAGTGTTTGGCAGTGCCCTGTATAGACACAGACACTAAGTTGACATTTTTCCTATAAAAGCACCCTTGACGTTTCAAAAATACCTAGTTGCAAACATGGCAACTAGCCAGATAGATACTCCTAACATTACTTTATATTCTCATTGCAACCATCTAATCACTAAAAAAGGGCCTGTTGCCATGGATATGAAATTTCCCACTATTTCTGTTATCAGCCTGATGGATATGGGCATCCTGAGGCAATGTAGAAATTGCCTTACATTTACTGACAACCAGATATTTCTCAAACAAATGGATATGGTACTTGAGAGATGTATCTACACAATGTCACTAGAGGCAAAGCTCTCATATAAAAGCACTTCTAATGTCTGTCAGGTTGTCAGCAGTATACATGCTGCACCCATCACACACAGTTCAAAGCAGACACCTAGACCAACATATGCTGAGGTACTTGAATGTAATCTTCCTAAACTGCAAAGATCCCCCAAGGGGAAGCACACTAACCTACATCAATATATACAAAGCCACATTTCATGGAGCCTCTACTTCTAAGCCCATAAGGCAAGCCACCACACAATCCATCGGTGACTCCACTGTGAGACACACTGATGTCCGCCTCAACAGGCGGAGTAAGGAGAAAGTCATAGTCAGTTACTTATCAGGGGTCAGGACCTGTCAAATTAAGCATGCACGCCTTTCACTGGACCACAAGTTCCAGTAAGAGTCAGTCATAGTCCATGTGGGTGTAAATGAACTAAGACGCATCTCCCAAGACTACATGAAGACAGACATCATGGAGCTCTTGGAATATGTGTCGCACTCTGGTACGAGTCTAGCATTGAGCAGCATCTTACTTTCTCCAAGGATGATACCACAATGCAAATAGAAGATGACGGACTTATTTAATAACTGTCTTAGTTTCAGGTGTCATTCTGAGGGTGCAATATTTGTCAGTATGAAAGGAGATGGTCCACAGACCATGCTGCTTTGCCAGGGATGGTCTGCACCTCTTACCTCTAGGCTTTCAAATATTGTCTAAAAATGTTGTCCTCCCCATAGTGCCTTTTTTAGTTAATGCCAAACTGAAAGCATTTCCAACATAGCAAATCAAAACCAAGAAAATGTAAAGATGTCACTGCTCAGTGCTAGGAGTCTAAATAAAAAGCTCCAGTCCCTACAAGCTCTCCTCACCCTACAGAATGCTCTCCTCACCCTACAGAATGCGGACATCTGTGCGGTCACTGAGACATGGTTTAACGCCATGGACAGCACACAGACAGTGGAAGGCTATAATGCCTACAACACATTTAGACCAGCTACTACACAGGCAAGGACTAAAGGTGGTAGTGTCTCTATTTACATAAAAAATAGATATACCTCAAGGTGGTCAAACAGAACGATGCAGTTGAGCTTCTCCATGTTCAAATCACCTTAGGCAGAATCCCACACAACTTTCTTGAATGCTATAGGTCCCACTCAGACACAGGAAACTAAAAACATGCATTTAAATACATCGGAAACACTACTACTCAACCCAATAACATATTTATGGGTGACTAATTACCCCACAATTAACTGGGAATCATAAATCACACTAAACATGCTGGCACAGAGATTCATGGATTTTGTAAACACAACTTGACCAGATCATCAATACACTGACCAGCCATGCACCATAATGGATCTAGTCCTCACTAATATGAAAGAGTGTTACACACACCCCTAGTACAAGGTCAGACAAAATGTTCTCCTCTGAAGTAAAAATAAATCTTGGAACCCTATCTACCCTGGAATGTCCAGGGACTACTCAAAGACTAACAACTCACTATTAAGTAATAACCTGGCAAAATGTCATACTCCCATAAACCATTAGAACACAGCTGCCTATGCATAACTGCTCATAAAAACCCTATACAAGCATGTGAATAGATGCATAGCAGCAGTTGTACCCACCAGGAAGAAGAGAACTAAAAAAAGCCACCCTGGTGGAATCACAACATCAATAGGCTGCATAACAGAAGGAAGAAAACCATAGCAAAATGTAGGAGGTGTAGCACTCAGCAGGATACAAACACTCATCAAGCTAAACAAACAACTCAGAGGACAAAAAGTCTGCCAAAGCCAAATTTGAGGTAAATTTGGCCTCCCAGGTCAAGGACCACCACAAGACATTCTTTATGTCTGCAACCTCAAAGGCAATACACAACTGTGTTAGGAGCTCATTGTTAATGGAGCGACTTATACTGAGCTAGAAGATACTGCAAACCTACTGGCCAACAAATTCAGCTCCAACTTCAGCCTCTCAATACAACTCTTCCCTACAACCACTAGGGAACAGGTCCTTGATGCTCTCTCTAAGGCCAAGAACACTATACCAATGGGCCCAGACAATATCCAAGGATGCCTTCTAAACAGCATAAAACACGAACTATCAGGCCTTCTGGAGTTGTGATTCACCTGTAACGTCCAAAAAGGCTTTGTACTTCATGAATGGAGAAAGGCAACAGTCATCCCTCTGCACAATGGTGGGCCATCTACAGATCCTGAAAACTACAGACCCATATGTCTCACTCTCTAGACGCTGGACCTAACCCAATCTCATTTCAAGGACAGGTCATGCCTATTTAACCTGATGGACTTCACTGAGAAAGTTACCAAAGCAATGAATGAGGACAAAACTGTTCACACTGCCTACCTTGACTTAACCAAGGCATCTGACAATACCCCACTCGGGCATTGTTGATAAATGCAAAAGGTTAGGTATAAACCCTTATGTCACCCAGTAGATAGCCAGCTGGCTCACAAACAGGACCCAGGAAGTTAAAATTTTAGAGTCCACCTCTACAAAGAGGCCATTCACAAGTGAATTCCCTCAGGGATCAGTCCTGGGACTGCTCCTTTTTGACATTTACCTCTCTGAGGTAAAGGCCAATGTCAATGGCCTCTGGCAGACTACATTTGCAGATAATTGCAAATTAAGAGTAGCCATAAACTCCACCACCAACACGAATTTCTCCAGGAAGGGCTGATCCAGACAAATAATTGGTGTCAGAGCCATGGTTTAAAGCTAAATGCCAAAAAATGCAAAACAGTATCCTTCAGGAAATCATCCACCCCAGGCAACTATCACATTGACAACACACCCCTAGGAGTTGACCCAGTAGTCAGGGACTTGGGGAGAGACAGACCGTATTCTAGTCTTTGACCATGATGTGTCTACCGTAGTGAGGAAATCATTCTATACTGTGCAATTTATAAACAAAGGTATCGTATCTAGGTCCAAGGAGGTCATTGTTGCATTGTAATTGGAATTCATCAGAACTATCATTAAGTATAATGCCCCTTTTGTTATGTACCTAACCTGGCACATTCAACAATTGGAACATCCACTCAGGTTCCTCACAAACGGAATACAAGCTGTAAGCAACATGTCATATGTACACCACCTCAAGGCTCTATCCCTGTATTCTATCTCCTATAGGCTGTCGAGGGGAGATCTATGCCTGACATACAAGGCATTGTCAGACCCCACCCTGATGGACTTCTGACATATCAGCAAAACAAACACCCAAATTACCCATTCTACAGACGTAAACCTTGCCTGTGATATAAACAATCTGCTGGAGAGATGGGTATGTATCCCAGAGACTATCCCTTCTCTGGAACAGGCCATCCACGTGAAGCAGAGTTCCTCCTTAATCCAATTCAAGTGCATCTTGGACAATTGGATGGGAACAGGAAATTCATCCCTGGTTTGGCACCTGTCTCTAGTGGACACAGGCAGCCTCTAAATGGTTCATCTTCCAGGCCCCTGCCTGTAAATGTTTTATCTCCCAAGCTCCTGGTTACACTTATCTAGGGTACCAGAACTGGTCAGAGACTTGGGATGCATGGCTAGGCTTAAAAACACTCTTGTTTTCATTAGCCTAGTACACACCTATGAAACTATAAACATGTGGGAGAAATAAACAAATGCAGGTTCTGTAAAACAGAACTGGAAGCAGTCGCACATTTGCTGCTGGGTATGATACACTAATGGCAGAAGGCCTGTATAACAATGTGGCAAGACTGTTGCATTGGTGCAAACATTATATCACTGAAGTAGATGAGAAGCAATGGAAACATGAGCCACAAAGCATTATAGAAAACAATTAAGTTTATATCACATGGAATTACCCATTACCAACAGTTCAAAAAACAGATGCGAGAAAACCAGACATAATTGCTACACAGTGATTACAGTGTCTTATGTATGGAGACACACAAAGTCACAGCACATTGCGAGTTCTGCAAAGAGCACTTTTGGCTAATGTTAAAGACTGTTCAAACACTAATTTCACAAACTTTAATCATACTTTGACATAGGAATGGGGTCCATTCTCGTCATGGTGTTAGAAACCTAGAGACTAGGAGAAATTATTACTTTTTAGCACTGTATAAACTCTTAGCCTTTGCTCTTCGTATGACAACTTCAATATGCTTTGTAACTTTTGTCTAAAAATCCTTATGTTACTGGAATAATCACTATACTGTAAATATTAATTTATTTTGCCGTTTGTACAACTGTACACGAGTCATGACTGAAAAGGGTCAGCAAACCAACGGATTTGCATAGTTATCAAACTAAAAATAAGCAATATGAATAAATAAATAAATATGCATACATGAAAAATAGCACAGGGACTTCTGATAAAGGCTGACAACAGTTAATGGCTTGGATTTGGTCTTCAACAGGTTTGTTAAGAGTTTTGAACCACTAAGCTAATACGCAATTTATCTGAACAAGTCCATTGAGTGAAAATAAGTGGATTAGTTAATGAAAAGTGCACGGATTCTGGGCATTGAAAAAAGACCAATAAAAATAATAAGCGAGTGGCTTACAAGAGCTTGAAAAGATGTTTCCATAGCTAAAGTAATTTTCAGACAATCAAGTTTCACAACAGCCCTCAAAGTGCTGTAGCAACAGAGAATGCTGCTCATTTTGAATTGCATCATCTTTTCCTACTACGGCTAGAAAACTTAGACAAGACTGATGAGAAGTTAAATTACTATGTTACTAGTATGGAGGAACAATTACAAAGCATGAAAACAACCCTTACTTCCCCCTATGACAGATGACAAATCTCCAAAAGGATGCGTTGAAACTTGTAACCATGTAGCCGATGGTTGGGACTGTAGTGAGCAAATTCAAGTCTAAACTAGCAGATTTGGAAGACTAGGCATGATGTACCAACTTGCACATTACTAGAGTTATGCAGAAGCAAGAGCAAAGGGATCAAATTCCATTTACCAAAGCCTCTTGACAGAAAGGACTTAAGTCCCTGAAGTAGAAATTATATTTGAGAGAGCTCACAGGGTCTGCCTCCTGGGAGGATTAGATTCTTATAAGTAATCCAGACATAATTTGTAACATCTGTCACCTGTATTAAAAGGAAAGCTGTTATCGATATTGCGTTAGTCTGTCAAGTGTTGTGCAATGGGTTATAGATTTCTTCTGAACAAGACTTATTTAGTTAATTAGTTTGTTAACAGGGTAAGTAGGTTGGTCAACTGAACCTTTTCATCTACAACTGGGGCTGACATAACAATAACATAGGAGAGATTTCCACAAGTTATGATTAGTAAGCAGTATATCTGCAACACAGCATATGTATATCAGTGAAGCAGTAGTAATTATGCAACAGAGCATATACAGCACATAGGACATTAAAAGACATTGCTTACATTAGCAAGCCATTTAAAAATAGCAACATGTTTCATTAAGTATTCAGATATTTATTGTACTTAATTGTCAGTGCATACACTATTTACAGTATTTACAGTTTAGTGTATACATTATTTATATTAGCCAATTGCCATGTTTATGCAGCAATGGATATTAGCAAAGAGTGTCATGTTCTCTAAACTCTCAACAGACACAAAAGTTTTTCATTTATGGTTTGTGTATGAAGAAAGCAAGGTTTCTGCTACACCAAGATCCATTTCCAGTTTAAAACAGTCTTTGAAGCAGGTTCAGGCACTTCTCCTTTGTGATATGTTATTTTATTTTGTTCTTAACCAGATCAAAGATATTTCGAGTCCCTACACATCTCTAGGAATATTGCTTCAGATAGAAACTATCATTTTGGAAAATGTTCTTTTACCTACACAAGTTCTGATAAGGGGTCTGATCAGTGTTAAGGAATTGCACACATCCTCCCTAAAATCATAAGTTTGATGCTTGATGAGTAATTTCTTTTTTAGTGGGGGACATTGACCAAGGAATAAGAGACAGCCAAATTCTGTACCAACCATTCATTTATGCAAAAACAAAAAATTTGAATTTAAATTGTTTATGCTGTGTATTCTATTTTTTGCTACAGCTATTCATACTTCCTGGAATCCATGCTGCCCTAGAAATAATTAGATCATTGGGCAATAGGTGATGTGCAGTAAGGTGAACCAAGGTCTTCACAGAGTGAGGAATCCATTCCGGGATCATAGTAGTAGTAAGGCAATAGTAACATCCTTGAGATTTTCCCTGTGTTTACGCAAAAAATGTTGCAAAAAACAGACAGCACAAGTATACAATTCTAACTGAAGGTAAACTTGTTGAAAGGAAAAGTTGTGTAGCATTTTTTATTTGGGAAATAACTTCAGCAACACCAAAACTAGAAATCCAAAAGCACGAAGCCACAAACCTCTCCGTATGCTGACCAGAACAGTTCTGATAACAAATTAATCACTTGAATCACATGGCAGGGTTGTTTTATTTAAAAGCAGAGTCTTGTAACAACCTAGTACACTTGAAAAAGCCCGTTATAAACGGGCGAAAGCGCTTGTGTTTATCGTGGTGTTTTATTCGTTGAACTGTGGATTAAAGTTTTTTCACATCTACTTTTTCGTTTTTTTGCTCGATTCAAACAACATTGGAAGTGCATGCCAAAGTACTGAAGTGGTTTTTTGTTATCAGAACTGTTCTGGTCAGCATACGGAGAGGTTTGTGGCTTCGTGCTTTTGGATTTCCATTTTTTATTTGGGAATAGACAATATTTCTTGCATTTACTCAATAATACTACAGCATCAGATCATTTTTCAGGTGCCAATTTTGTATTTATATAGTGTAACAAATATTAGCTAAACAAAACTTTTGTAAGAATTAAACTGTTTCTGGGTAAATAATAACTGACAACCAACTTTCAATAATTACAATGTTCTGATGTACACTTATATACAAGATGCCTAACTGACTTATGATTACAAATCAAAGTACCAAATGATATGATCATTGTTTATATTGGAGATTTGTCCCAAATGAGGGCAACAGTGCTTTTTCTGATTTACATGGCACCTGGCTCTCACAGTTGGGGAAACTCAATGAATAGTACTTTTAAAAATTATGAAAGGAGAAGCTTCAAGTAAAATAAAAACAATTGTGGGAAAATGTTCAAATGTGTTGGATATGCAAGTTATGTATAGTTCTAACAATTTAATATAGGGGGGGTTAGGATATTCTGACTATGCATTCAAAACTGAAGTTACGAGGAGTTCAGCATTTTGGATACATGCCATTCAAGAGATATTCAAAGTGCCCACCCAGGAGCTTTTTTTTTTTTGTGGCTGTTTTAGTTATTCCCTGGGGAAAAAATAATTTGCATATGGATAAAACTTACAAAGTTAAACTTTTCTTTAAATGTTGAAAGTTGAAATAATTTTGTTTATTGCTGATGTTGCTGTTGGCTTAAACTAATTTAAATAAATAATTATATATTTAGGTAAACAATGTGGAGAGAAGGAAGGTTTGAGAGAGAAATATGAGAACAGAAAAAGGGACAGAGTCTCCTATTATTTTGCTTTAGAATTATGGAGTAAATACAAAAAGGTAATAGTAACATGACCAGCTAGGTTGAAAGTTTTAAAGTTTTTTTTTTTAAGTTTTAAAAACTTTTAATCCCTACTTATTAATATGGAATTTGCAATGGAATGAAAAATCCCATAAAGGAGAGTAACAATCTTATATACATTAAGCATCAGGTTCCCTAGCTTGTTCTTTTGCAGAAGACTCATTTCTCTAAAGTTGAACGTGATAAATTAGATAAGTATGGGTACCAGAGTATATATTCGGCTGCAATTGATGCAACTGAAGGTGCTAAGTGAAAAGTGTCATGGTACCGATTGTTTCATGGGTTAAATTTCAAATTGGTGTTTTTGAAGATCCTCAAGAATGACTGATTTATCATCATAAAAGATCAGCTACAATGGTATTCAATTACAGCAGCTAGTATATACAGACTTCCAAAGACCTTGAAAAGGGGTCTAAGGGATACAGTGAGGTAGTTAATGGGGTTTCATGAAAGAGTACTTCTATTAGCTGGTGAAAACCACACTGAAGAAACCCCTCGGGTCTTGGCAGGCAAACAAATCCAATAAAAGGCTAAAGGAGCGTTGACTAAATTCACGACAATAAAGTTTAGTAAAATAAAACCGTGTTTAATCCACAAATCGATAACAGTTTAGCGCTTTCACTCATGTAAGTTGAGCTTCTTCAGAACTAATCTCCCTTTTAGAAAAAACTGTTTAAATGCACTTTTTGGCGCCAAAAAACAATTTTTAAATCTTTAAAGACACAATGTTTCAAAATACACAAAATACAAAAATTAATTAGTAATGCATAAATAAATTAATAGATTGAATATCAGCAAATAACTACTAATATATCAAACTACATATCAGTTATACATATATAACGTAGAAAAAATTAAAAATGTTCTATTAACTTATTATTGACTTTAAAAACTTCACAACATGTATTTGATAGATATTGAATCATTTAAACCTGGTTCATGTGCAGCATCTGTGTAAAGTTGCCACCAGGTTTCCTTGTACAATAATTGTTCTTTAAAATTCCCACCCCTGTTATTTATCTCAACATAGTCTATAATACCAAATTTAAAAGAATGAGTCAAATCAAATTTGCTAACATGTCTGAACAACGCATTATTCTCATTTTTGGTTTTTATACAATATAAATGTGAATATATCCTTCTACTGAACTTTTGCTCAGTTTTTCCTATATAGAAACTTGGGCATCTTTCACATTTAGCTAAATACACAATTTCCTGATTTAAATCTAATGATGGTATTATTCACATTTCTCAATTAATTTTTCTTCTTCAAGAATATTATTACACTGACGACACATACCACATTTTTTAGTATGGTCACCTTCACTGTGTTCAATATTTACTCTTCTCTCCAACAACTTCTTCAAGTTGTTCCCCATTTTATAAACGAAAGAAGGTGCACCACCCAATATTTGTGAATTATTAATAATAATATTTTTTATTTTGGCTACATATGGGCCATATTGTAACACACATACCCTTCTTGAATGTTTTGTAGGTAAACTTTTTTCTTTTTCAATATTATTGTTACATGTACCATACACACTTTCCCCTAACAGTGGTTTGTATTTGATACCCCAGTCTTTGATCAAACTTGTTGAAATTTTCTTAAGCATTTGGTACTCATAACCTCTACTTTTAAATAAATCAATAATATAGGAAACTTCATCCAACATGTCATGAAAATTCGATGTCATTCAAATAGTTGTTGGAGAATGTGTTTTTTCTATACAATCTAGACTCAAAACCATTGTTGCCCTTGAACGCATATGTGTTGATGTAAATTTTAAGAAATCACTACTATCACGTATATAAACTAAAAATTCTTCCAATAATGTCTTGGTGCCATCCCACAAAATATACACATCGTCCAAGTACCTTGAGTAATATTTGATGTGTTTATTGTATTCACTAGGAAAAATAACCCTTTCTTCCCAGTCTAACATCTTGTGTTCAATATAATTATGTTCTAGCACCAAAGACATTAATTCCATGATCAGGCATATATTGTCCCAAGATAAACCACTGTATTTTCTTACACTATTCAAAAGCATGTCTGATTTCCATATGTTGGTGGGATATTTTTTAGAAACTCCCAAGAAGAGTCCTTAACATGAGATGCGATTTTTTTAGATATGTTTTAGTTGTTGATCAGTGACTGCCCGAGATAATAGGTCTAAAGGGGGGGTCAATAGTAGACTTATGGATTTTTGGAATACCAAAAATCCTAGCCAGCAAAGGATATTCCACTTTAATAAATCCATATGTCTCATCAGAAATTCTATGATCTATCAAAAATTCTTCGATATGATAGTCTATTTGCCTATAAGAAGACAGAATTTCATTGTAACATATAATCTGATAATTATCTATATTATATAAGATATCATGTATTTTATTAAAGTATACATTGCTGTCATATATAACTATTCCCCCCCTTATCGGTGGTTTCATTACCATTACTGTTTCACTCAATGAAGTTCTTCTAACAACTCAATCTCTCTGACATAGATCTTATTAAATAACTTATATATGTGTCTAGTAACAACTCTATCAAAAACAGCCACTGTAGGATGTGTGGGCGGAATAAATTTACTTTTCTTTTTTAATAACCTATTCTGTCCTGTAGTATTTTGAGATGTACCCAAAGTTTCAGCACCATCTTTAAATAGAATAGCTAAATTTAATTTACGTGTGTATTTTTTAAATTCAATCAATGTGTCCACTAATTTAGGTTTTACAGTGGGAATATACTTCAAACCTTTCGAGAACAATTTAAAGTAAATTTTATCAATGTCCTTGTCTGTATAATTGTAAATGTTGAAATTTTTATAAGACAATACATTATCAACCCTCAGTATGTCCTCTTCTTCTGTTGCATTACACACACAAGTGTCAATCAAGGCTTCAGGGGAGATGTCCCAACCCTGAACTAAAAAAATAGTTTTACTACAATCATTAATTTTGTCGTCATTCCTTTCTAACCCATTAGTAGCGTAACTAACCAATAAAAATAATCACCTTTACCATTACCAGCCTGTCCGACACTGTTGTTAGAAAAACTACCTTTTTCCCTGTTTGAAACTTGATTATGTGTTTGAAAATTGATACAACTTCATATAAGGTTAATGGACTGGTCAACATCAGTCCCAAGTAGATGAACGTTTACATTACAGTTGTGATTTTAACACTAAAAGGTACTGAATCATTACATGATAATTCTATGGCTAAATGTGGTTCTCACGATTATTTATTGCTGGGAAGAAAATCGATATTATTTATTTGCTGGGAAGAAAATGCAACTTATTAACAACTTAAAAATGGACAATGCGTATTTTCTAAATGTATTGAATCTAATATAGTCGCTGTGATGTCAGATTTCAACATTCTGTTTGATTCATTTGGTATTCAATTTATGAAATATTTGATAAACAGAATGTAGAAATGTTTTCTAAGAAGGTGTATAATAGAAAGTAAATGGAATAGGATTAGCCATAATTTTCAAACACATAATCAAGTTTCAAACAGGGAAAAAGGTAGTTTTTCTAACAACAGTGTCGGACAGGCTGGTAATGGTAAAGGTGATTATTTTAAGAACAATACCCAGACACCAGCAAATGGTAATAAGGACAATAATCCATTGTTGGGACATCTCCTGAAGCCTTGATTGACACTTGTGTGTGTAATGCAACAGAAGAAGAGGACATACTGAGGGTTGATAATGTACAGGACAGAATAGGTTATTAAAAAAAAAAGTAAAATTATTCCTACACATCTACAGTGGCTGTTTTTTTTGAGAGTTGTTACTAGACACATATATAAGTTATTTAATAAGATGACAAGTGAAACACACGGGGGTAATGAAACCGACAAAGGAGGGGAATAGTTATATATGACAGCAATGTATACTTTAATAAAATACATGATATCTTATATAATATAGATAATTATCAGATTATATGTTACAATGAAATTCTGTCTTCTTATAGGCAAATAGACTATCATATCAAGAATTTTTGATAGATCATAGAATTTCTGATGAGACATATGGATTTATTAAAAGTGGAATATCCTGCTGGGCTAGGATTTTGGTATATTGATCAACAACTAAAACATATCTCTGAAATCGTACCCCATATGGTTAAGGACTCTTGGGAGTTTCTAAGAAAATATCCTACCAACATATGGAAATCAGACATGACTGTGGATGTTGTGGATCTTTAGTTGTATACCTAAAGCTTCAGGCCTAGAGGCATTTTTGAATAGTGTAAGAAAATACAGTGGTTTATCTTGGGACAATATATGCCTGATCATGGAATTAATGTCTTTGGTGCTAGAACATAATTATATTGAACACAAGGGAGAATTTTTGGTTATTTTTCCTAGTGAATACAATAAACACATCAAATATTACTCAAGGTACTGTAGTGATTTCTTAAAATTTACATCAACTTGTGATCACCAAGGTTTGGCCTATTTGGACACATATGTGTTCAAGGGTAACAATGGTTTTGAGTCTAGATTGTATAGAAAAAACACATTCTCCAACAACTATTTGGAATTTTCAAGTAACCACCCTAGGAAAATGTTTAACAACATTTTCAAAGGGCAGATCATTAGAGCCATAAGAATGACATCGAATTTTCATGACATGTTGGATGAAGTTTCCTATATTATTGATTTATTTAAAAGTAGAGGTTATGAGTACCAAATGCTTAAGAAAATTTCAACAAGTTTGATCAATATCAAATATAAACCACTGTTGGGGGAAAGTGTGTATGGTACATGTAATAATAATATTGAAAAAGAAAAAAGTTTACCTACAAAACATTTAGGAAGGGTATGTGTGTTACAATATGGACCACATGTAGCCAAAAAAAAAAAATATTATTATTAATAATTGAATATTGGGGGTGCACCTTCTTTTTGTTTATAAAATGGGGAACAACTTGAAGAAGTTGTTGTATTCTTGAGGAAGAAAAAATTAAATTGAGAAATGTGAATAATACCATCATTAGATTTAAATGTTCAGTAGAAGGATATATTCACATTTATATTGTATAAAAACCAAAAATGAGAATAATCGTTGTTCAGACATGTAGCAAATTTTGATTTTTGATTTCTTTTAAATTTTTATTTGGTATTATATATGATGAGAATAATAAATAGGTGGGAATTTTAAAGAATAATTAATTTTGTACAGGAAACCTGGTGGCAACTTTACACAGATGCTGCACATGAACCAGGTTTAAATGATTTAATATCTATCAAATACATGTATTAGCTGGTGAAAAGAATTTGATAATTGCACAACATAATGCTGAAGAAAGCTTTAGAGTAATCAAGATTCCCAAGATTCTTCTGCACCAATGGGTGTAGAAAACTTGGGAAGACCTAGGAATGGGGTTAATCCCTCCATATACCTTTTATTCAAAAGTATTTGGTAGATTTTTCAAGAACAGATAGAATGCGGACTTTTAAAGAAAAAAAAAAGCTATATGGTACAATTTCAGACCACACACCATCAATTTCAGACCACACACAGTCAGTAGTGGGACTGGCCCTGGAAGACTGGCAGAAGTTGATGCTTGGTGCCTTAGTAACACATTTTGTACCTCACATTACTTGCAGGACTGCTACAAGAGAAAGATGAACTAGGAGAAAGACATCTGTTCCAGACTGTCCTTAGGGGCACTGTAGAGTTGAAATTTGTGCAAAAAGATTTTAAGAGAACAGCTTGTGTGTTATTTAGAGAAGATGCACACAAAAATATCTTAGAATGGCAGGAATGAATGAGGCAAATGCAAAGGAAAGCAGCTCGAGTTCAAGGACTTGTGTAAGTGAGAAAACGGTCAGCTTGAAATATACAAGTTGCTTGGAAAATCAAGATTTTTAAAAAGATAGCACTGACAAGGATTACAGGTTTATAGGTTCACAGGTTAGTACTAAGCTAACTGCCTTTTTGAGCCATTTTAAGCTTAGTCAATTATCCCTTGTGTTTTAAGGGAACGTAATGTAGAAGGTATGGCTGTGCAAATTCAGGACCCAGAAACAGGTGACTTATTTGTTGATCTCAAGTGTATTTTGTTGGCTGTTCAGAATTATTATTTTCAAACCTATACTTATGATATGGTTAAATAACATGAGGAATGTATATCTGAATATTTTTAAGGAACTCTACATTTCCTGAAATAAAACTGCAGGTTGATATTGAGGAGTTGAAAGACATGGTGGGTTGTATGCATAAAGCAAAGTTCCAAGGTCTAGATGGGATAACTCTGGAGCTTTATCAAGGTGAGGACAACAGATGTTACTAAAACTGAAAGAATTTTTCATGTGACTATACAGTATGTTACTCTTTCTTGGAAGAAAGCTTTAGTTTAGTAATCCTAAAGTGAGTAACAATCTCTCAGACCCAGAGTATGTAGACTTATTTCAGTCATTAACCGGGACTATATGAACATGTCAAGACTGACAAACAGGTTGATTCTAGCACTTGCTACATTAGTACATAACCAGAGTTGTGCTGCTCCTGTCAAGCAAGCATTTGATATTGAAAGAACATTTTTGTGACAAGATGCGGCAGTCAGAGTGGGCACACTACTGTTGATGGCCAGCCTGGATACTGTAAAGGCATCTGTGTTAATTGGGATTAATCTGTTTTGGGTAATGAAGCCGTTTGACTTTTCACAGAGAGTTATAACTATGTTGAAAATTATCTACGAGGCATTCAAACACTGGTTGTTGTTGTGTCCTTCGGCTTTTTCCCTGGTTAGGGGTCGCCACAGCGGAACTCCGGTCTGCTAATGATTGGCAGTAGATTTTTACGTGCCGAGTTGCCGGCCCTGACGCACAACCTTCAACGAAGGTACGCCCATTCATGCATGTCTCCACACAGAAGACGCTCTAGCCGAGAATCGAACAGGACGTCTTACTGTGAGGCAACAATGCTACTGCAGCACCACCACTGCAGTTATTTATCTACGAGGCATTCAAACACTGGGGTGAAAATAAATGCGACACTTTTCGCCCCCTTTTTTGCAGAACAGAGGGGCACAGAAAGGTTGTCTGCTTTCCACTTTTTTGTTTACTCTCTATCTAGAAGCAATGACAGAAGTTCCTATGAAATATGAAACGCATAGTGTTTAGTAGAGGGACAGAATGGCAAAAATTAGCTTTACATGCAATCTGATCGAGCTTGCTGAATGTGTGTCCCAGGCAGGTGTGTTCCTAGCCTTAAACAGCATTCTACCGTCACCCAGAATGATGTCTGAATACAAACAGAAAATGATGGACTAACATTTGGCATGGTTTCTGCTGTCATTCCAAGGGGATCCAGTACTTGACAGCCTGTGAAGACATGATCAACAGACCATGATGTTTTGCCAGAGATGGCCTGTATCGGTCTCCCTTGGGCTTCAAGCTTCTGGCAAAGGCTCTTGCCTCCCCCATAGTGCCTTTTTAGGCAATGCCATGAGGTCAAAACTACCAACATGAAAATGTCATCAAAACTCAAATTAAAGGTCATGCTGCTAAAAGCTAGGAACATGAAACTGCACTGGAAATTTGTGCAGTCACAGAAACCTGGTTCAAAGCTACGGAGAGTACCTCAGCCATACCAGGATACTAATCCTATCATACATTCAGACCACAAACCGTGGGCAGCAAAACAAAGGGAGGTGGAGGTGCAATATATATTAAAGACATCCACACCTCCAGGCTGATTAAACAGTACGATAGACAGGAGACACTCCAGGTGAGGTTAACCACTGCCAAGACCCCTATTGAAATCATAGCTACCAACAGACCCCCAACTTTGACTCAAGATGCCCACTTCACCTATCTGAACCTCTTGGAAGCTATCAAGATTCAATCCTTTACCCTGACCCTGGGCGACTTTAACTATCCAACCAAAGTCTGGAAGAACTACTCATGTCAAAACACAAAATGCCCAGAGATTCCTTGATTTAGTCAATGCAAATGCCTTGGACCAGCTGGCCAACACCCACCTAATAGGTGATAATATCTTGGACTTGGTATTAACCAATGTGAGTAACCACTGCAGCATCCCTACAGTGTCATCCTCCCTGGTAAGTGGTCACTTTCGAAGTCACCATCTCCACTGACCCCCCCCCCTCCAGCTAATGTCAAACAAAAAAACTTCTCCAAAGCTGATTACAACCTCCTGAGGGAAAGCATAAACAGTTTCACAGCCCCATCTCCCTCCATAGGAATTTGCACATATCTCCAAACCTACACAAAGTACTATACAAGCATTTGTACAGCTGCATGGAATCAGGAATACCGGACAGTTGAAAATCCTCCTCCTCAAGGAAGAGTAATCCTGTCTGGTGGACATATGAAATAAATAAACTCTATAAAAAAAAAGGGGAAAAAAATTGCTGTCCAGGACCAAGATGGAGGAGCAGGCGCCTATGTCTATTTAGCCTGAACAAGCAAATAAGAGCACTAGTGAAATCTTGCAAAGCAAACAGAGTCCAAACTGGCCACATCTGCTAAAGACAATCATAAGGCCGCCTTCACATATGTCTCCAATCTCAAAGGAAGCACTCAGATCTGTTCAGAACTGGTGGTCAAGGACACCGCATACACAAATACCATAGATATAGCCAACATGCTGGCAGACAGGTTCAGTGAAAACTTCACCCCTCTGTCCCCCCACATCAGTAAATCAGGACATCCCTAGCACTTGCCTCCCTCCCCTTATCTCTAGGGAGAGAGTCATCACTGCTCTTTCAAAGGCAAAAGATACAGTCTCCATGGGACCCAATAACATCCCAGGCTGCATCCTACATGAACTCAGGCAGGAACCTGCAGCACCATTAGGTACCCTATTCAACCAATGCCAGAGTATTGGCTTAGTCCCAGCCTAGTGGAGGACAGCCACCGTTACTCCTTTGCACAAAGGTGGAGCGTCCACCGATCCAGGAAATTATAGCTCATTAGCCTAACTAGCCTGATCTGCAAGGCCATGGAATTGATCATCATGGACCTCATTAACAAGGACATTGACAACCTCGAAACACTCAATCCCACACAGTTTGGTTTCGTCAAGGGGAGGTCATGCCTGTTAAATTTTGTTGACTTCTTTGAGACAGTCACCAAAGCCATGGATGAGGGGAAGATGGTGCACACCGCCTACCTTGACCTGGCCAAAGCCTTTGATACTATTCCCCCCTCGGGTATAATACATAAACTCTCTCAACTAGGCAATCTGTATGTTACCATATGGGTAGCAAAACTGCTCACTGATAGAACCCCCTAGTCAAAATAGGGGGAAGTCACCTCAAGCAGAAGATCCATAACAAGCAGTGTACCCCAGGGATCGGTCTTGGGGCCTCTGTTGGGCATATACTTTTCTGAGCTGCAGGCCAAAAGTAGTGGGATACGGCTGCCCAAGTTAGCAGACAACTGCAAGCTGGGCACTGTCATCAATTGTCCTAGTTATATGGATATCCTTCAAGGAGGATGTCACCCAAACAAATGACTGGTGCCAGAAACATAGCCTCAAGCTGAATGCTAAAAAATGCATCATCCCCGTTGGAGAGAGTGACATTCCTACAAATCATCACATTAATAACAAGGTCATAAGCACACAGTCAGTAGTGAGGGACATGGGCACCCACGTTGATAGCAAACTGACGTTTGGCCACCATACTGCCTCCAGTGTACAGAAAGCTTTCTACATGGCCCACCTCATTAGTAAGGGTATCTCCTCCTCCTCCAATATGGTCTCAGCAAAGGTGATTTAAACTTGTGGTGCCATCCTGGATTCCCAAAGCAGCTGCCTGTACCCCTCTGGCCTTCAGTGTACCTTGGTGTAAGTGCTTAATCTTTCTGAAACAAGTGATATAGTATATATTATATATATATATATATATATATGTATATATGTATATATATATATATATATACATATATACATATATATATATATATATATATATATATATATATATATATATATATATATATATATATATATATATATATATACACACACACATATATATATATATATATATATATATATATGTATATGTGTATATATATATATATATATATATATATATATATATATATACATACACACATACATATATATATATACATATATATATATATATATATATATATATATATATATATATATACATACATACATACATACACACACACACACACACACACACATATATATATACACACACACACACACACACACACACACACACACACACACATATATATATAATAAATCTTTATGCCCCCTCTACATAATACATAAGTGTTGTTGAACTTACTTTAACATAGGGTTTCTAATTTGGACAGATTACTTACCATTTTCCCTCAAAGAAAAGGAGAACCTGATTGTTTCAGTTACCTCGCAATCTGGTCTGGCCTTGCTTCGCTCGGCTCACTCAGATCCCCTACCTTGCCCCCATTTCCCACCCACCCTCTCTATACCTACATTTATTCTAAGCCCTCATCACCTGACCATACGACCTGACCTCCACAAATCACTCACTCATCAACTTCAATTAATACACCACTCACACTTCCAAACACATATTTGATAGATATACCTCCACACTTCATTCTCCTAAAGAACCACATAAACTCATTCACCTCAATCACCTAGCTATTATCACCATAACATCTCTACCATACAATCATGCTAACACTACCATCCCTATCATTAGCACTCATATCACTAGCTTTTATCACATCCATACAAACTTACATCTACACAATAACACATCATACAAACACATTTCCATACCCTCACAAACTCATGCAAACTTAATCAGCCCTACAATTCTAAATCTTAATACTGCACCTTACTCGCACAACATTACAATACCAAGATATAACTCTAGAAAAAACTCACACAGATCCAACTCACAAATAAACATTATAAAGCGCATACTATCATCCATAAAGAAAATACTAACCTCTGACTATATACACCCTAATCCTGGCCCTCTCAAAACCAAAGATATCTGACCTGCTGATTCTTAATATCAACATAAGAAGCATCACCAACATATCTGAACTGCACACATTTATAGCCCACTACACTCCTGACATACTGACAATCACAGAAACATGGCTAAACCCTAGCATCCAAAAAGAAGACTTCCTCCCCCCAGGTTATAATTCCTTAAGATTGGATAGAGTAGGCAGAAAAGGAGGTGGGGTAGCCATATTCTAAGAGCACACTGAACTTCCAACTCCTCCAGACCACACCACCCAAATTTCTAAATGCTGAAATCCTGTTTACTTTCCTTTCCATAAATAAAACTAAGAAAATCAATATTCTTTGCTACCATATACCCCCAGGTAACAACTCTCTCATTATAGAAGAAATCCTACACTGGACAAAAAAGATAACCTACCACGAGAAACTATCCTATTAGGTGACCTAAATACTGACTGGACAGCCTGTGATTCCAACAACCCCACTAACCATATTAATCTATACGGGTTCTCTCAACTGATTAAAGAGCCCACTAGAATAGATTAAAAAAATCTATTCTTGATTGGACTCTGATCAACTACCCCAAACAAACTACCAGGTAGGTTGCATTCCAGATGGTCTCAGTGACCACCTCTCCACATTCCTACTACGCAAACACTCCAACCTACCCAAACCCATTGTTTACAAACCGATACGGGATGACCACAACCTTATCCCACATTATCTCAATACTGTTCTCAGCCACTGAAACTGGGAACCACTACAAACCCTAGGATTAGACGAGGTAGTTAACTACTTTAATACTACTTTTATTAACGTTAACAAACTCGCCCCAAGTAGGAAAATTAAAGTGAAAGCTAACTATGCACCTTGGCTAAGTAGGGACACTAGAGCCCTAACTAAAAGCCAGAGATAAAGCCTGGAAAATCTGGAAAAGAGAAAACATCACCAGTTCCAAGAAAAACTACCAACAGCTTAGAAATCAGGCCAAGGCTCAAACTAAATAATATAAACAAAACTACTTCCTCAGTGCCCAAAACAAATACTCAAAAAATCCACAAAAAATTCTGGCATTCTATTAACTCCTTACTAAAACCAGGCAAAACCACTACTCCAGCTCCAAACTCTATAGATATTAATTTAGACATAGCCACTCATTTAACCACCACTTCACAAAATCCATCCTGGCTTTATCCAGCCAGCTAATCAATAATAGTCCATCACATACCCAAACCAATCAACCAGAATAGACTCCCTCCTTTACTCTATCACCTGTCCCCACCTCTACAATTAAGAAACTTCTTCTAAAACTTAAACCCACCACCCTTGCAGCCGATAACTTACCTGCTACCTTCATAAAAATGGCCTCGGACTCTCTGTCTTACCCCATCTCCATCCCAATCAACTGCTCCATACAGGAATCCTATATTCCCAAACTCTGGAAAGTATCTTATCTTATTCCTATTCATAAAGGGGGTAATTCCTATGACTTCTCAAACTACCGACACATCGCCATCTTATGCCCCCTATCTAAAATTCTAGAGAAATGCATCCATTTGCAAGTCATGAAATTACTGAACACACATCAGCTCCTCTCTACCACACAACATGGCTTCCGCCCTCATCACAGCACAACCACTGCTTTTCTTTCATTCTCTAATCTAGTTAACCTTAACAGAAACAACAACAAATGTACATCAGCCATTTTCTTGGACCTCTCAAAGGCATCTGACATGGTCTCTCACTCCATTTTGCTAGATTCTCTAGCCTCACTATCTTTCACCCCATCTACCACAGCCTGGTTCAGAAGCTACCTGACAGGCAACAATCTGTCCAATGGCAAAGAGCACTATCCCCCCAACTTCCAACTACCATAGGAGTCCCACAAGGCTCTATACTGGGCCCACTTATCTTTTCTATTTTCAAAAACAACCTGAATAGCTCTACCCAGCATGGCACACATTCAATACACAGATGATTTAACCCTGATCTGCACTGCTTCATCGCCCACCATTCTACAGCAACGTACCCAGGAGACCTTTAACTCTGTAGAAAAATGGATCTCAGGTATCCAACTAATCCTAAACCCCAATAAGACAAAACTACTACTATTTTCCCCCATCAAATCAAAAGCTCTCCTCTCCTTTTCCATCACCTCTAAAAACAGCACTATCATCTTCCCTTCTGACCACACCAAACTAATTGTTACTGAAATCTTCACTTCGATATCCACATCTCACAAACCATCAAATTGGTTCACAAAAAAAAAATGGGTGCACTATATAGGCACAAATACTCACTCTCACACCAAGCAACAGTCACCCTTGCCCAGTCACCTTCTGTCCACACTACTGTATGCAGCACCTATTTTCACTCATATTAGAAAAACTGGCCTAAACAAGCTAGAATCCTGATACAATAAGATAGCCGTGTTTGCTACAAATTCCAGTTACAGAACACATCACTGTGTTGCACTAAAATGGATAGAGTTACCACAACTACTTAACTACCACCAGCTAGTTACTGCATATAACATCCTTAAGTACCCTGAAAAAAAAACATCTATATCCCATCTTCTTACCCATTGCACTGCAAATCGGCATCTCTGATCTACTGACAAATCTCTCCTCTGCATCTCCAGGGCAAATAATACTACAGGCAAAGCGCTTTTTTCCCACACAGTTGCTAAAAACTGGAATTCCCTCCCCCATTCTCTGATCACTGCCTCTACCACCCCACAATTCAAAAACTCCCTCAGATCACATCTACTAAACACCTGGTTATGTCCTTGTATCACTTAACCTTCACTCTCATCTCCCCCCTTCTTTTTCCAACTTCCAAGCTACTCAATTTAACCCTCTACAGTATTAAAAACCTAGCCAATAACTCTGGCTATTAGTTGCTACTTCTCATAGCGGGCAATTGCTCCTCTTTTTGTCACCATCATTATACACCTGCACATTAAATGGAATTCCTAACAGTTTCTCCTGGAAAATGTATTTTTCCAATTTTATATATTTTCAGTGTTTGTCTGGCAAAATGTGCAACTCCATGTTGTATTATTTAAATGACCTTTGCATAACACAGTATAAATTTGCTTCTAGTTTTGTTTTTTTTGGCAAAAATGTTTCTGAGCTTTTCTCCCCGGGCCTCCGCTGTAAAAGGACCTGGTCCAGTTGGAATTTCCCGGTTAACAAATGTAAAATAAAATAAAAAATCTCATCCAGGGACAAGGAGGTCATAACATCCCTGTACTCTTCCCGTACAAGACCCATTATTGAGTACAATGCCCCTTTTGGTATGTACCTCACAAAGCACATGCAGCAGCTGAAGAGACCAGAGAGGTTCCTCACCAAAAGAATCCAGGGCCTCAAACATCTACCCTACACAGATACAATAAAACTCTGTCCCTCTACTCAGTTTCATACAGACTCCTCAGAGGTGACTTCTGTCTGGCATGCAAAGCAATCTCAGACCCAGCCTTGATGGGACTGCTGCATACCCACAAGTCAAGCACCACTCAAGTACCTGGATGCATGACCTCAACCTGGTCTGTAATATTAGTAGGACTTGGTGGTGGGACAGATGTGTCCCAGAGACTCCCCCTTCTATGGAATAAACCCCTCTCTTCACGTCAACCTCATTAACCCTTTATAAGCGCAACCTAGATAACTGGATGGGGAACAGAAAATACACCTCTGGGATTCTACCTGTGTCCCTGCTAGACAGGGGCATCAGGTGCTGACTTGTCGGTACATGGGCTAAATTCTTGGCTAGGCTTGTAAGGTACTCAGGACCTATGATCCTATGACAAGATTCAGACAATCCAAATATTTATTTTAACGGTGGCCCTGAATACATTTGTGGCTACTCTACTCTTGCAAAAGGCACATTTTGTCTTGGACACAAAAGAATTCTCTCTCCTCCTCCCTGTGGAGTCATCAGAAACAGAGCATCTTGGGAAAAATTAAAGTTATGTACTTAAAATAACAACTTTAGATTTGCAGTTTCATCTTCATCACTTTTGAGACCAAGGCTTATAGGACTTAACATCAGAAACGTTCACAGGAAAGACGGTTCCTTCCCTTTTCCCCCATAAAGCTGTGCAGCTAAGGGCCACTCTTTGCTTCTCTGTAAGCCTATTCTAAGGTGAAAAACAGAGGTAGAAAGCTCTAGCATAACCTAAATTTATGAAAACAGAATGCTTTGTCCTTGCAAAGGGCAGGAAACTGGAGGATTAGTATTGTAATGAAAATGGAACTTCCAATCCAGATCTACTGTTACTTTAAGTATGCAACTTTTGCATCTGCACCTGGAAGCTCCATCTTCATCACCTTCAGGACCGAGTCCCAAGTTTAGCCTATCAGGGTGGCCTCTCAAGAGATTATGTGCATAGTAATCCTAGATCTAAAAACAGGACACCACAGATCAGATCCATGTTAAACACACTGCAGAAATGTGAAACGGACAATAAATATTATCCTAGGATGTTATGAACTACTTGGAAATAACTACAGTTCAGGGAACTAACTATGGCAGGGAAGATTAGGCCAAATACGCTGCAGATTATACCTAACAAAAGGAGTAAAGTACAGCCAATGTCACAGGTCATCCATAAACAAGCAGAAAGTGTATAAAGATAGTTATAGCTTTGCAAATAAGCAGTAACCTACAAAACTTAAATAAACAACAGGCTTCAGACAGTGTTGTCAAATCTATCAGCCTGGCAGGAACAAGGCCATTTCTGTAGCCCAGGAATCAAATTTTTAATGAGGAGAAAGAGGAAGAATGGTGAAACCTCATTAAGTGATGATATAAGAGTTACATAGCCATAATTCCAAGAAATAATGTTGCAGTGTAACCTAAAACTCACTTTTGAGTAACAATCTGAAAAGGAATTGTTACAAGAGTTAATGAGTAAAGGGCCACAAATGGGTTCTACAGGACATCGTGACAGAATGTAAAGGATGTAAAGTATAGCTGAATCTTAAATATTTCTGAATATGAAATCTTCTTGGCCCAAGAATTATTGAACAGTAGAAATAAGGCTAAATCCAGCAAGTATTGGCTGTCATACATATGTAAAAATAAGCTTGTGAAATTGAATTGTACAGACACTTACCTGCAAATGTGTAGCAACACAAACATATTATTACTTCCAGAATGGCTTCACACTCTCTGAACAATAACTTAACTTCAGGCCTCCCAGTGTGAAAAAGGAAACAGAAGTAAGGGCTAGTAATTCTGCCAGCTTTAGTAAAATTCAATTACTGCCTGGATGACAGCAAAGAAGAAACTTAGTGAGCCTGAAAGAAAATCAACTAAAAAAGGTGAAGTGAAAACACTGACTGGAAAAACTCCTGCAGTTGGTCAGCAAAAAGCAGCTCAAGTCCACCTTTGATACAACAGATGGCTTCCAGTAATTTACAGGAAAAATAAATCAAACATATTAAGAACTGATTAAAATAAATGAAACACAGAGCATCTTAACTCAAATAATAAAAGGATGGAAAAAATGGAAGAAGCTTTAAACAAATATTCAGATGAACTGTTTGTTTGTCTTTCGGCTTTACCCGGTTAGGGGTCGCCACAGCAGAACTCTGGTCCGCTAATGATTGGCAGTTGGTTTTTATGGTGTAGAGTTGCCAGCCCGACACCCTGGTAAAACTGCAAAATTCAGCGGTCGAAATGAAAAAAAGGCCGAGTATGAGATTTCTCAAGAAGAGCTGTTTCACAAAATGGTAGTTAGAGGACAGATCACACAGAGAAAACCTAAGATTGTCTGCTGTACCAGAGAAATTATTGTCTGCTGTATCAGAGAAATTAGAAGGACCAGACTGTGTTAATTTTAGGAAATCACAAATTAACAACTGGACTGGTATTCCACAGAACGATTTGTTAATTGAAAGGGCACATGCCGTGTGTATGCTCCAAATCTGGCCATGAGAAAGCAGCCAAGATCTGCATTAGTAAAGATGCAATCATAGCAGCAGAAACAGTTGATCCTAACAAAAATGTGACAAAACTGTAAAGTATTAAAAATTGGCCTCAGTGGAGTAAATGTGGAAAATGATTATTCACTGTGCACCAGGCAGAAGAAAAGCAAATTTATTCCAGTAATCAGGGAATATCAATACATTGGTGAGAGGTTTAAGTTGCTATATCCAGCTGTCTTCAGAATATTTTTTCCTGGAGGATCACAGACATTTTTTGATACAGAACAGGCTAAGGAGAGAATACAAAAGTGTCTCTAACAAAAGTGAGCAATGAAACCGAAAGGGACTCGGCTTCTCATTCTTCCGATAATAAAAGCTCATAGAGAGACTCAAAGGAGAATGCTTGAGAGACAGAAAATAGCACAGGAGTTGACTAGGAGAACTTTGGACTTGAACCAAAGTCTGGTGTTGAGAGATGGGGGTGAACAGGAAGACCAGCAACACTGAAATTAGTGAATAAATGTGAGATTGTAAATCAATCACATTTCTGAAATATGCCCCTACAAGAAAAAAGTGGCTGAGAAATATCAGACTTTTGATGACTTTGTTAAACTTGTGGATGGACTTAAAAGCATATATCCCAGTTCACGTCATTAATATTTGGAAGGACACTAAAGAAAAATCTAACTGGATAAAAAATTTTTGTTCTCAATGGTATTTGTATAAAACAATATAAATTGCATGCAATATAGTAAAGCTGATTTGTGTAGTATGTAGTCAGGGATATCTAAAATGAGGGGATGAGGGGGGAGTCTTCTCATTGATAGTTGTAGGTGATAATTACCTTTTCAGTTTTAAGAAATGTACGCATTGTGATGTAAACAGAAAGGAAAGGCTGGACAAAAGCATGTTTTAAGTTGATAAGCTGTAATCTTGGGCTGTTGGGGCTGGAGAAGGGATGTAAAAAAGTGCAGTTAAGTATAACATACGTAGAATTTATTTTTTCCTTACTTTTGCATAGGTGAATGTCTGAATTAATGTCCTTGGCTTAATCTAAAAACATTTTTTCTGTGTAAACATGTGGCTTGAAAATGTAAGAAAACATTGTGAATATAATGAGAAGTTTCCTTTAGCAAATAAATGTTCGATATGAGCTGAAGTCTGCAGCTGAGGGCAGTTGTGCATTCTGTTCTTATGCTTCCATGGAGACAAACTGACTTCAGGTGCAGACAATAAATCTTGAGAGGTCTGGGCATTGTTTGCTGAGGGAAATGTAAAATTAAAGCGGTACAAGGTCAAGCAGCTTTCCCAGTATTTAAATACTTCAATGCATTTGCTAGAACAGTGTATAATCTAGCATATTTATAGGCAGCCAGTGCACTTTTTCTTAAGGCAAAAAATAATAATAATGTTTTCTGAAAGTATACACACTTTGTTCTCATCTGGGAGTGAAACAGAGATAAGAAAAAAAAGAGTCAGTAGTTATTGTAAGTCAGAGCACAGGCTATTTAGGTTACGTAATGCCTGTGGGTGTAGCTGTCAATTTGGGACAATGGTTCCTATCAGGAAGAGTAAACATTATTAGTTAAAGATGTACATAGCTTTGAGTGTTTGTTTTAAGGTAATGGGTATATGTGTGTGTGTGTGTGTGTGTGTGTGTGTGTGTGTGTGTGTGTGTGTGTGTTTTGAGAGCTTTCATTAAAATAAGTTTTAATGAATGACACATATGTCCAAATGGAAATGACAAAAAAAGTGAACAAAAGGTCAACCTGTCAAATATTAATGGCTGCATGTAACACAAAAGTTGGAAACAGACATTTAAAAAACCTGTTACGTACAATAGGTAAGAATAGCAACTTATCATAATGGCTACATTGTCCATACTTTGGAATGTAAATGGCCTCACAGCTATGGACAAAAATGTAAGAGCATTCAATTACATTGAGAAATGCAGGGTGCAAATAATTCTACAGGAGACACATCTGTAACGAAATGAGCATTTGAATTTGACAAAGAAAGGATTTCAGGATGGATTTTCAGCAGAATATCATAGACAAGGGGAAAAGTGTAGAAGCTCCAACAGTGATAGAACACGTAAAAAATAATAGTAGACTTGTGGTTAGTGAGGGGCTACTGACCAGGGAATAGGATTACATTGGCATGTATTTATATTCCATATAACACTGCTATTATGGAGCTTAAGAAAATTTGGGGAGAAATAATTAGCTTTTAACAGGAAATATTACTTCGGGAGACTTGAATGGGATTTGCAACAGTGAGAATCTATCTAGAGGTCCTACAAGGAAAATATAACAAAAGAGGGTGGATTTCTGAAGAAATTTTTGAAAATATTTGGTACGGAAGGTGTGAATTCAGTAGTAGGAACTCTGTAAAATGTTACATATTACTCCTCAAAGTATAACAACTGACTAGACTAGATAGAAATTACATTTCATAACGTGCATGTAATTGAAAATATTGGCACATCCAATAACCATTTCAGACCATGTGCAAAAACTAAGATAAAAATGCAGGATAATGAAGTAAAAATGAGATACTGGCACTTCCCCACCTACCTGTTAAAAAGAGAGGTACTTAAGGCATTGGTTGGCAATTATTCAAGAGTTATTAAGGAAGACAGGCATTTCTTCATAGGTTATAGCTATTGAGTAGGATATAATGAACGTGGAGTTTAAAAATTGGGTACAAATAAAAGAAAAAGAGATGTTTAAGAGGTAACAGGAACTATTTAGAAGGGCTGGCAAATGCGGAAGTATTGCAGAATAAATAAAATCTCACAGAACAAGAACAGGTGCAATTCCAGGTACTGAAGAGAAAAATAAGTATGTTATTCAGATATCTCAAGTTTAGAAATACTGCTGTTAAGCAACTCTTTTTGTAATAATTCCAGAGCACAAAAACTTTTAAACACAACGACTTAGACAACAGAAAGTACAAAGGGTTGTTGCCAACGTAGGGAGTCTAACAAGAAAATAACCAGACATCCTACAGAGATATTAGAGTTATTTCAGAAATGTTATGAAAATTTCTATAAGATAAGAGAAATACAGAAATAAAGAGCGAGCACAAATGGAAATATTTATGAAAGACTTAAGTATGCCAAGGTTAGAAATAGATGAGGCTCAACAAACAGTTAAGATTGAGGAAATAAGATAAAAACAGTGATTTATTATCAGTCTGCAAGAAAGTCTCCAGGAATCGATAGTACTCCTGTGGAAGTTTGGAAGCTTGGAGAGAAGAAAGTGATACAGATCTGGAATGGTTTAACGGTATTTTAAAAGGAGGGGAAGCACCAACATCCTAGAAGAAACTTATGGTGGTTGTAATACCTACATACAGCAAAGACCCATCAGACTCGTCTTCATAGAGGCCCATTTCAATTTTAAACCAGGACGATAAAATGCTGATGACTATAACAGCTAAAAGAATGGCAAAGGCGTTGCTAAAATTGATAGATTTGGATTAATGTGGTTTTCTGAAAGGAAAACAAACATTTGACTACATTAATAAAACAGTGATTATCCAGAAGGAAGTGGGATGTAAAAATAAATCACTGTTTTTGTTGTTACTGGTTCTTGATGCAGATAAAGCATTTGACAGAGTAAACTGGGATTTTATGACTAGGGCAATGGAAGTATTTGCATTCCCTACCATAGCAAGATTAATTAGGAGGATACATGAGGGATCAAAGGCAAGAATTAAAGTGGGAAGGTCCCTCTGATAAACTGTGTCTAAACACATGGACCAGGTAGGGGTGTCCTCTAAATACAACACAAATAACAAAGAGGTGTTGGCAAAGAACATAAGGGACTCGTACATTCAAGGATATAATTGGTGTGGTAATCAAGAAAAATTACCTTTATTTGGAGATATTAATTTGCACCTGAAAAAAAACCCAAAAAAGGACATGTCAGTGTTGTGGAACATTCTGAGGCAGTTTCAAGTCTTTATGGGATATATAATTATTGAAGATAAAACAAAGGCCATAGCTGTAAGTTATGTACCTAAACTACTTATATCTTTGGAGACATAATAAAATGAAGTATTTACAACTATGGATCAAAACAGATTCTGTTATGGCAATTAGGGGTATGTGGGAGGAGATTAAACAAAACATAATACAAAAACTGAGAAACTGCTAACTCTTGTTTATGGATATGGACAGCAAGATACAAAACAATGAAAATATTTTAGTCCCTTTAGTTTTCTAATGCAAGTCAGGTACATTTTTTATCAACCAAGTTGTGGACAATAATAAACAGCTGAAGGAATTTATCTGAGACGGGGACAGGGCATAGGTCAAGTGGAACAGGCTGATCCTTCCAATACAGCAAGTTAGTTTACGATTACCTGATTTAAAGGGACACCCCAGAGCTACACAGTTAAGGTTCACATACATAACACAAACAAAGTTATAATTCAAAGTGGAAAGGAATGATGATGAAATGGGGAAACTGAAGAAATATAGAGAGACTGGGATACTGGATGGAAATTCTTAAGGGGAGCAGCAGCCATACAGAATACTGCAGAAAGTATTGCAAGAACTAAGCCAACACAAGAATGAAAAGAGATTTTGCCAATAGGGGTGACTGCACTCATGGGTACTAAAAATAGGTTAAATGGGGTTGGAATTTACTGGGGAAAACTGGAAACAACACAAACATACTACATCTTAGATTGCAGTGCTAGTAGCAAAGTAGAAAAACACACAACAAAAAGCCTTATAAAACGAGTAAAAGTAAGCTGACAAAACCTGAAATGGTCAACTGGTCAGACAGTGGCTATAGCCAAACAGACATGTAAAGGGAAGGATAAAAAAGTCCCAAATGGACACTAGCTATTATGTACTGAACTCAGAACAGAAAATTAAGCGATCTTTAGAAAAGACTAAACCAAAATAGACTGCAAGTAAACAGGTGTAGTAATATGTGGAATAAAAAAAAGTAGATAGTGAAGGATTTGTAAGCTATTATAGCCAAACAATAACACCATAATATATAGCCCAGTAGGAAAAGAAACAGTAAACAGAGGTAATTCATCTATATTGGTCTGCTGAGGAAGTTGCCTAAAGTGACTGCATGCAAGGAAAATAAGACTGCAAAGGAACTACGCCACTTAAATGTGATGGAGAAGTCAGGACAGAGAATAAATACTGTCAGAGATAAAAATCACCAAAGTAGAAATATATTGTGCAGCTAATGACTGCAAGTAAAAAGGAGTCTATTAGTGGGAAAACCCAGGCATTGCACATTCCCAAGTTATCCTTAGATGAGAGGAAGGATAATTAAAAAATGCTTTATGTTAGACAGAAGAATAAAAAGAAGAAACTACCAGTATGTCCACTAACCAAAACACTGTGTTCATAATATAAATAGGGAATGAAACAAAAAAGGATAAGAACATAGAGGATTATGATTGGTTCACTAATCCTAACCAACTTGTGTGTTGAGACATGGATGCCAAGAAATTAATCTCAAGAGGTGAATCTTGGCATCCATGGTGAGAACACATAACTGTAAATTAGGATCAGAGAACAGATCATAATTCTTTTTAGTGCATGGAGCTTTATCTGCTCCATGTACTGCAAGCTCCAGTTAAAGAAGAAGAAGAAAAAAAAGCCAAGTGTTTTGCCAACTTTCAAAGCCAAGGCACTGTAAAGCAGTCACTTATGTAACCCTCACCTTTCATCCCTCTTAGCTGTCCAGATTATTGCTTCATATTTTTGGACTCTTCCTCTTAAAATCTGTGGTTTTCAGAGAAACCACTGGGGACTGAAGTCACTAAATAATGACCAACATTTAAGTTTCAGACTTCATATCCTTTAGAAAATCCAGATGAGCTCATTTCTAGTTAATAAGCTACTTTCTAAGCTTATAAGAGGAAGTTACGGACACCTTATCTTTATGGACAGCAGACAAAAACAAATCCTTTGTTCTGCTGCTGTTATTTGCCGGGCAGCACTGGAAGACTTCACTGCTTGGCATGACACTCTACTAAACTTTAGCAGGGGTGCTTAACATTTGTTAAGATAGAGTCTCACACCACTTTGGCACTTGGATGGCTTGTCTTTTTCCAAATATCAGAGTACAACCACTGGGCTCCATGCACTATATGAGTATTCTGTTAAAAACTATTACTTTCAGTGATTCCAAGGTGCTATCAGTAGTGTAAGCAGCTACAAACAAAGCACTGTGCAGAGAACAGCTAATGAGATTTTCTAGATAAATGGTAAGGCAAATAAAGGCTGCAAAAAATGAAAGCATTCAGAGGAAGAAACTGGCATGCAAACTGCTGAAAAGGACATGAAAAGAAAAATGCTGGAAGACCAACTAAAATATGAACTGGCAGAAACTGAGAATAGGTCTCACACAAATGCTGGAAGACCAACTAAAATATGAACAACTGGCAGAAACTGAGGATAGGTCGCACACTGACAACTTGAGGTTTACAGCAGTACCAGAACTAAGGGAAAAACTGTAAACACTTTACGGCAGAATGCCTCAGCACTTGGATTGACTTTCTAATATCTCTAATTTAAGGGTGAGATAACAGCAAAGAACTATCTTGGTTAACCTGCAGACATGCCAGCTGAAGGATGAAAGATATTCTATTTTATGGAGGAAGTTAACCTTAAAGGTTGAAGACAAGGGTTAATGTGGATAATGGCTTTTCAATATAGATATTAAATATCTGCATCAATGAATCCCATATACTAGAGTAAAAACAAAAACAATTTAACAGTATATTAAAACTATACAATTTTCTAGTTTTCTGCTGTCATGTACAGGATTTACTAACGTACATATTTTTTGATCATTATGACTACTTCGCGTTGTTTCAGCAATTTATTAAAGTTTCTATCTTTTCATTCATTACAAGCACAAACTAACGCAAACACTTTTCTTACTTCCGTAAGACTCTAGAGAAATTCAAAAAGAAGTTATGTACTCACCATAACGTTCCAACTGAATAGGTACTTCATTTGTCTGCAACCTGTGGGTATCAGATCAGACTTCGGATGCGAGCCGGCAGCTTTCCAAGCTACAAGATCCGAGCTCCTAGCTCCTCCCCCCTACCCATAATCCCCTGCTACCTGCTGTATTACCTCAGATCGACTTTTTTGCCTTATCACCCAACTAATAACCTCGAGAGAGGAATACACCATATCTAATCTCCTGACAAGAAACTTACAGGTGACCAGAAAATCCCGAAAAGGTTCGGGGGATGGTGGGGGGGGGGGGTCGGTTGCAGACAAATGAAGTACCTACTCAAATGGAACATTATGGTGAGTACATAACTTCTTTATCTGAAGTACTTACTTCATTTGCTCTGCAACCTGTGGGACAGAGTCCCCAGCTACTCAAGAAAAACCTGGGTGGCCTTTACGAAAGGATATTCCGAAGCACCGTGGAGCCAAAAGAAGCCCTGCCTCTCGAAATCATATCTAGTTTATAATGAGAAATGAACGTATGAGAAGAGGACCAAGTAGCTGCTGAACATATGTCGTCCAAGGGAACCCTGGACCAAAAGGCTGCTGAGGTGGCCACAGACCTTGTAGAATGAGCACGAATTCCCATAGGGGCTGGCTTGCCTGATGATATGTACCCGTGAATTATGCACCGACAGATCCAATTTGCTATGGTCACTTTGGAAATGGCTTTACCCATAGCTGATTTTGCAAAGGATACAAACAACTGGTCCGAAATCTTTAGTTCTATGCAAGTAGAAACGTAGTTGTCTGTGTACATCCAGTTTGTGCAACTTGTATTCCCCTTTGTTCTGAAAATTTGGGAAGAACACTGGTAAATTTATTGATTGATTAATATTTGACTCTGAAGCCACCTTAGGTAAGAAAGACGGGTTAGTCCTGAGGGACACTCTATCCTTGTGAAAAATAAGGTAAGGGGGTTTCATACACAGAGCTTGAAGTTCTAAAACCCTCTTGGCCGAAGTAATAGCCACTAAGAAGGCCCTTTTCCACGACAAGAACTTTAACGGAACCGAGGCTGCAGGCTCAAAGGGTGGACTTGCCAGGGCTTGTAAGACTAAGGTCAAATCCCATGGGGGCACCACAGTCTTCACAGGCGGCTTCAAAAGAAAGATGCCCTGCAAGAAAGTTTTGCATAATTGTGTAGATGCCAAGGACCCTAAGCCATCACCTACATGAAAATGGGAGATGGCTGCCACCTGCACCTTAACCGTAGAAGCACTTGCTCCCTGCCGAAAAATCAGCGACAGGAAGTCCAGAATAGTTGGAATAGGAACTGTAAATGGGTCCAGGCCCTTGTCTTTAGCCCAGATGGAGAAACGTTTCCATTTACTATTGTAAAGTTTTCTGGTAGACGGCTTATGAGCCGCGACCAGTATGGCCTTAACAGAAGAGATACCAGGAGTCCTAGCCATCATTGGAACTGGATCAACCAAGCCATAAGCTTGAGGTTCACCAGGTTCGGGGTTTGGCACCCCGCAGGATGCGAGATCAGGTCTGGAATGGGATCCAGAATCCATGGAGGAGCCAGATTGTGAGACCGCAGATAAAGGAACCAGATCTGTCGAGGCCAGAATGGGGCTATGAGGATACCTCTGCTCCCCAACCGACAGGCTTTCTGTATAAACTATCATAAGCGGGAGGGGGGGGATAAGCATAAAGGAGACCGGGAGGCCAAGCATGAACTACAGTGTCTCTGGGATTCTCCCCTTTTGGGGGGGGGGGGGAAGTATTGCGAAGAACGTGCTGCATTTTGTGTTTAATGGAGAAGCAAAAAGATCGCAGTGAGGCCAACCCCATTTGCGGAAGATCTGCTTTGCAACAGATGGATTGAGAGACCACTCGTACAGAGTGAGAAATACTCTACTCAGTTTGTCCGCTAATATATATGTTGGACCGACCCGGAATCTGCGTTGCTACCAGAAACCGGTTGGTGGATATCGCCCATTCTCAAAGTCTCATAGCCTCTCGACAAAGGGGATAAGACCTGGTTCCTCCCTGTTTATGTACCAGACTACTGACATATTGTCACTCTGGATTGCAATAGTCCCCAGAGGGAGAAGGTCGTGGAGAGCTTGCAATGCCAAAAGCACCACCCTCATCTCTAGGACACTGATATGCAAAGCGGTCTCTAGGGACGTCCACGTGCCTTGGACAGATCTGCCTGAACAATTCCCCCCAACCAGAGGCGAGAAGCGTCCGTGGTCAAAGTGGCTTGGGGCAGGGGGATCACAAAGGGCCTCCCTTCTCTGAGTTCCCACACGCGGGGCCACCAAAGAAGGGAGTCCTTGCAAACTTTGCTCAGTGGTATCGGAGTATCCAACGGGTGGAGTGATAGGGATCATTGAACTTGCAGGGTCCACTGCAATATCCTCATTCACAGGCGTGCGTGAAGGGAGAAACCGATCGCTGCCGCCATAGACCCTAGTGCCCTCAGGACCAACTCCGCCGATGGGGCAGGACTCTGAAGAAGGGCTAATACTTGATATGACAAGCTGCTCAGCCTGTCTGAAGTTATGGTAGCTCGAGAGATACAGGTATCCAACCTGGCCCCTATGAATTCCAGGACCTGAACGGGGCACAGAGAGGATTTCTGCAGATTTACTGAGATGCCTAAGTTGTGGGCAAGAGTCAGAGCGTAATCTCTTGCCACGCAGAGTTGATGCCTGTTGGCGGCGGTGAGGAGCCAGTCGTCTAGGTACGGAAAGACCTGAATGCCCTGAAGTCTCAGGTGGGCTGCAACCACTGCCATGACTTTGGTGAACACTCTGGGGGCTGAGGTGAGGCCGAATGGAAGAACCCTGAACTGATGACTTGGCCCCCAGCCAGAAGCGGAGAAACCTTCTGGATGGTCTGTCCATCAAAATGTGGTAGTACGCATCCTTGTGGTCTATAAAGCACATCCAGTCATTCTCCCGCAGAAGGGGGAGAACTGATTGGAGGGTGACCATCTGGAATTTTTCCTTGGGAATGAATAGGTTCAGAGCGGAAAGGTCTAAGATGGGTCTTAGGTCCCCCATTTTCTTTGGCACCAAAAAGAACCTGGAGTAATAACCCAATCCGGACTGATCTGGGGGGACGGGCTGGATGGCTCTTTTTTCTAGCAACTTCGATACTTCTGAAGCTGCTGCCTCCCTCTGGTCGGGTGGTACATCGGGGAGGCGTCTGGTCTTGGGGGGGAAAGGTTTATGAAGGGGATGTAAACCTCTGGATATGATACGGAGCACCCATCGATCTGTCGAAAGGGACACCCAATTTGACAGGTGCTCCATCAAATTCCCCCCGACTGCCTCCAGAGAAGAACAGTCGGGCAAGCCCTCAGGGCTGCTGTGCAGGTCTGTCTGAGAAAGGTTCTCTAGACCCGAAGTTACGCAGTCCCCCTCTGGTCCACCTTGTCCTCCTCTGCCTCTAGAGGATGAGAGGTCCGCAGCTGGATGGGATTGCTGAGACTTGCAGAACCACAGCCTCTTTTGTCCTCTCAGATTCCTAGAAAAGGATTGTTGGGGATTAGAGAAGTGGACTCAGATGGCAGACAGCGTCTTCCCGTCCTTTTCACTTTGGACCAGCGTCTCGCGGTCTTGCCGAAAAGCGAAGATTCGTCAAAGGGCACGTTCGCGAAGGACGCCTTGAAGGGATCTGCGAAGTTGCAAAGACTGAGCCAGGCGTGACATTGCAAGACAACCCCGGCTCCGCTGGCCCTAGCGGCTCCCTCCGTTGCATGGGAGAGAAGCCGCATGGAAGTGTTAAAAATGAATTTTAGAGTGGCCATCCGAGTCGAAAAAACATTTTGATCTCCGACCGACATGGACTCCGGGGGGGGCTGCAGCGTATTCCTTAATCAAGTCTCACTGTAGCCTGATGGTATGTGCCATATAGTTCAGCGCCCTTATCGAGAAGGTCGCTGGAGCAAACATCCGCTTCCCGATGTGGTCCAGTGCTCGAGATTCCTTATCTGGCGGGTGGACCAAAGAGCTCTCCTGTGAGAGTTCTTTCTTGGTGGCAGCCGCCACCAACATGGCATCAACGGGAGATCCCTTGGCCCAAGACTGCCTGTCGGGGGGCTAAGGACTATCAGGACGCCTAGGAATTGGCTCCACGGTGTCGGGCTCATTCCACGCCCTGGTAGTAATTAAGTCTACCAGGGGGTCAGCCGGAGGGGACACCCAGGAGGTAGATGGGCCTGCTTCAAACGCCTCCAAGAACACGGATTCATTCACGGAAGGTTTCTGGGCAGACCACCCCTACGCAACATTTCCATGATGTCTCCGAAGGAGACATCCTCGGGGGGTGATCTTGGGGAACCTTCCCTTTCATCTAAATCCGTGTCGGTGGTAACTGACTCGGGGAGTCCAGGTGTCTCCTTTTACACCTATGTTTACGAGGGACCTCCCCAGTGGGGCTATCCGAAGAGGGCTCGTCCACGGGTTCTTGTTCCTCCAAGGGAACTAGCTGGAGGGCTTGAGCAGGCTGTCCCGATTATCGGATGACGGAGGATAGACCCACATGCAGGGGGGTACGGGAGGATCCGAAGCCCGGACCGGGGACCTGGAGGACCTTGACAGTACTCTCTCCACTACCTCAAAAGCCCAAGGAGAACTACTCTCGCCAGGCTCTGAAAGCATCCTCCTCGGTTCCGAGGTAGGGATCGAGGTCGGAGCTGATGCATTCGGCACAGAGAGGTGCGCTCTGAACCCAGCGGCGCCGAAGATACACCAACTCCCCCGGATCCAACGCTCAGCCCTCGGCCCCGAGAGCTCTGATCCGACATGCTCGAGGGTATAGTCGGCGAAGAGATCAGCGCTATCGGCGCCGACAAATCCCCGGCTCCGAAAGGGCGCGGATCCGATGACCCAGACCCGAAAACGAGTCTGAGAAGGAGTGATCGGAGCAAAAATGGGGGCCACGCTCCCTCCCAGGGGGGGGGGGGCGCAAGAGTACCCCCATCTGCATTTGGGTCTGTATGAATCGACGCATCATCAGATCCATGTCCGATTCGGTGAGGCTTCTGGTTGATCTAGAAGTCGTTGAGGCGGGCCGGGAGGGCCGCCTCGACGACCTCGAGGGAGACCGGTCCTCCTCCTCCGGCGAAAAGCTGGGCGAACGGAGCCGAGAGGGGGTGGATCCGGAGACCCTCGAGGGAGACTTAGTCAGCTTAGATGGCGGGGCTGAGGGTTGAGTCTCAGCCCGCCTTTTATGGGATTTGTGCCCTTCCTTATCCTTGTGCCTTTTCTCTCGTGCTCGAACCCAAAGAGGGAGGTTGAGTCCCGGGCTGAGCAAGAGGCACAGAAGGCACCGGGGCTGCCGAAGCAGCCTGAGCGGGAGAGGAAGAAGAAGCCGATTCCTGGGGCAGCTTTCCCGCCAGGATCAGCTTATTCTTCCTATCCCTGAGCGCCCGGGGGTTAAAGGCTGCACAAATTTGGCAGGCCATAGATAAATGGGCCACCCCCAGGCATAAAACGCACGGAGTGTGGCCATCAGCCGGTGAAAGCTTATGGCCACACTCGGTACACTTTGAAAAAACGGCTTTGGGCCCTCCAGCCATTTTAAACACACACACACACACACCCAAACACTAAGGGGGGGAGGGGTGTAACAGAGGAACTAACTACGAGAAAATTTAACTAAACTACCGAAAATAAACTCAGGGGCACTATACACACGTACACCAACTTCACAACACTTTTTTTTTTTTGAGAAAAAAAGGACTTTTAACAAGTAAATGATCTCACCAAAGCCAGGAGCTCTTCAAAAGATAGCTACTTCAGCTGCGGCAAAAAACGATCGGAGGTAATACAGCAGGTAGCAGGGGATTATGGGTAGGGGGAGGAGCTAGGAGCTCTGACCTTGTAGCTTGGAAAGCTGCCGGCTCGGATCCGATACCCACAGGTTGCAGAGCAAATGAAGTAACTACTTCAGATCTTTGATTCAAGTTAATAGTATCCTGCAATACTTTAAAGGATGGCAACGGGTGTAATAAACAGAGATGCTGCCAGCCCAGCTAGCTGGAATTTTGTAAATAATTATATGTCACTTGAAAATATTAATATGATTTATATAGAAATGGGACACTGCCAGCCCAGCTAGATAGAATTTTGTAAATAATCCTATATCATTTGTAAATAGTAATATGATTTGTATGCTTGCCTTAAAAATGTAAGAAAACTATATGTTCTGTACGGAGCTTCACAATTAAACTACATGTCAATGCAAATGTATGGTTTCATAGTAGAGGCTACCTTTGTACCACTGACTATACATTACTATTTAACCATTGATTATTTCAATGTTAGTATAATCATGTAAACCACATGTATAAAATTATCACAGTATCAGATTATTAAGTCTATTTATTTCTTTGTACTTTCAAATGTATTTGAACATTCCGGCCACCAGGTTGGGCTACATCATTTCTTAATTAAGGAGGGACTACTATACATAGCTAGTACCTGTGCTACACTGAATTTCTTTTTATTTAACCATTGATAAAGGCTGCGAGGCCGAAACCGGTCTGGTTATTTTGTTTGGAACATGTTTTAAAACCAATAAAGAATTTGGAACCTTAGTGCTAACCATCGTATTCTGCTGGTCGTTGTGGTTGTATGCAGTTGGTTTTGACCGTGCACGCCGTCCTTGCGAGGCATTTCTGTTGCATCTAGTCATTGGGCTTCGCTGGTGGTTCTCGATGGTTGCACAGCATTTTTCGTACTAAAAGGAATTTACACGTTATTTTCATTGTTCTTTGGATGCACAGATGGATGGTATACTAGGATACATATGACAAGTGTCGGAATTTTTGGTAATTGGATTTATCATTTATAAACTTTTAGCGTACTTGGATGGGTCAGGCCTATCGGGCTGAATCATCACCAACGCCAAGGGAACATTTCCATTTTATTTGGAGGTCGGCACGCATTTGGACTATTATTTGGGACATATGGTGTCGGGCAAACAGTATACAAGCTTAAAAGAGGATTTCCTTTCAACTTTCGATTATTTGTTCTTCACCACATTGGGTTGCTGAAATATTGTTCAACGACTACGACTTACTAAAGGTACTGTTTACAATTGTTGTATCACTGTTGGTCCAGGGGGTTAATCGGAATTATTATTTACAAACTTTCAGTGTACTTGGATGGGTCAGGCCTATTAGACTAGAATCATCACCAGACACCAAGGAAATATTTCCACTTGGAGGTCGACACGCATTTGGACTACTATATGGGACATATGGTTTCGGGCAAACATAACATAAGCTTAAGAGAGGATTTCTTTTCAACCTTTGGCTATCTGCTTTTCATAATATTGGGTTGCTGAAACATTGTCCGATAACGACGACGTACTTAAGGTACTGTCTAGCATTCTTGTATTACTGTTGGTCCAGGGGTACGTGGACAATATACCTCTTTTGGCAGGATTGATCGGTGCATGGGTGCCTAACATATTGGCTTATCGGAGCATTCCAGGATTGCTTAAATTTGACTGTATGGAGACATTGGTTCAATTGGGACTTGCATACTATTTTTATTGCAAAATATGTTCATTATTCTTTTGCTCAATCTTTACAGTGCATATTATGTTTTGAATAGAATCCTGTGTGTTCTCAACACTCTAGGACTTTCTGGTATCATAGACATTTTGCTTTTCAAACTAATTATAATACTAGTCCAATATATCTAGGCTTCTATAAGCATGTATACGCACTATAATTGTGTTTTGACAAACATACAGTGTTAAAGACATATTAGGTTGGTGCTAATTACGTTAGGGCACTACATCAGACTACTTGTCCTCTTTGATACTAGGAGGTTCAGGGAAAACTGTTTAGATTATATATTTATTTATGTCTTATGGTTAGATGATGAATAATAATTTGTGGATACGACATTACTGTTTCTATTATATCCATGTATTTTGAACAACTTTCTAAGAATAATTTGTGGACAATATATGGTTATATTTGTACAATCATATTATCGAATAGTCATATATGGATGTGATGGATAGCCTATTATGGGCTTAGACATACTAATATTAATATTACATCACTGATCTTTTCAAACACACTGTAAGCTTTCATTTTGTAGCACTGGCGGCTCCTATACAGATACACCAGTTGATTCTGACTTACGGGGGTTAGTTGACCAATATTATACAGATTAGTTAATTTATGATTATATTTTTCATTACAAACCTTTTTGGATGTACCAGTGGATACAAACATTACCACAATATTTAGTGGGTAATCCATTTATGTGTTGGTCACATACTAGAATAATATGGATCTAGAGCAGATTTTGAATGGGTTATGTGCTGATAGGCATGATTTAGGAGTATTTGGAGTCAATGACATGTCAAGCAATAACCAAAATGGCTCTTGTACAGGTCCTACTAATGGTTGTGACTTGGCTTTTTAACAAATTTAATAAGGACTTGAGGAATCTCAGATCCAACATATGGCATTTGAGACTATTCAAAGCGTATATACTAAGAGACATCACGCCTAGAGGCCTCAGAGTCAGGTTGCAGCCCTTGGTCGGCAGGTCGGAAGACAGGCTGACCAAGGAATGGAACCAGGCTCTTCATCAATCTTCGATGATGTTTTGTCACAATTTTAGCAGCATACTATGAGAGAATGGTTGACATACGTCCAACAGAGATCAAAGCCTCTTGTGAGGAGTGTAAACGCTTTGAGTCACAACCTACATATGCCACCTTAGTTAATAAATTATCTAAGGATCTGGCTTCTTTTGATCAACAGATTAGGGATCGTAAAATCCGCAAGTTCAACAGGGATTGCACTGACTATCAAAGGGGTCGTCTATTTTGATACATCAAAAACAGTTAGATTTAATGAGATTGGTCAAAAGACACCTGGTACAAAACCTAGGAAGAGACAACGATCTATTCTGAAATGCTCTGATGCATCCTTTGCTAGTACCTCTGGTAATGAATCATCATGTACGGATAATGATGGTAGCAACCATCGAGAATCACCAAGGAGTAAGAAACCCAATACCAAAACCCCTTTAGACATACCTCAAGGCGACGAGGGGGTCACAAGCACAAACATAAATGCAAGAAGCAATTCTATGGAGGGTCTGATCCGAACACTGCTGAATTAACAAATTCAGGCTCAAGTAATGTATTGAATTTATCTGATGTAACCTTGACAGATGCACAAACGATTTTACTTAATAAAGGTCTTGGCTTCATCCCCGTTTTTTTTTAGTCATGAATACAGTATTGTGAATGATGTTTTGTCATTTTGTCGTAATCTGAATCTTAAATTGTTCTTTTCAGGCAATATCTCTCAAAGATCTTCAGAATTTAGATTTCTGAAATCGGATTTTCAACCTCCAATGAATAAATATGTCTCCATATTTCAATAAACCGTTATTAAAGATCTACATTTTCACCATCATGAATCAGGCATTCTAGGCCAGAATATTTCAACCATGGAAAAGACTGCTTTAGAGGAACTTAGGCATAATCATAACATCGCTATTTTGCCAGCAGACAAGGGAGGTGCTGTGGTAGTTATGAATATTGGGGATTACCTCAGTGAGGGAGAGAGACAATTGGCAGACCGTAGGTGTTATATGCAATTGTTTATTGATCCTACATTGGTATACAAGATGGAAATTGATTCCTTCTTACAAACAGCGAAAGAACAAGGCATCATAACAACAAATATAGTTAAACATCTCACGGTTAAAGATCCACAAAAACAAATTTTATACCTCCTGCCTAAAATATATAAATCTATTACAAAACCTCCAGGTAGACCCATCGTGTCAGGAATTGGTTCATTAACAGAACCATTATCTGCCTTTCTTACACACTACCTCAAGACATTACTAACATCAGTAAGGGCAAGATTGAAGGACACGACACTTCCTTCAAATCATTGAAGACACCCAACTTGAACAAGGTTGGCTTATGTGCACACTGGATGTTAAATCATTATACACAAGTATTCCACATTGGGCTGGGTTACAATCATTACAGTATTGGTTGGAAAATCTGATTTGTACCCACCAGGTTTTAATACTCTTTTGATCTGCATGGCAGAAAATGTGTTAACTAAGAACGTTTTCTATTTCCATGGTGAGTGTTTCTTGCAATTACAAGCTACAGCAAAGGCAGCTTCTTTTGCCCCTATTTATGCAGACTTGTTTATGGCCTATTTCGAGGAGTGCATGGTCTACGATTCATCACACAACATTTACATAGTTGAAATTGACATCTGGAGACTATATTTATTGTTGAATGGTGTGGAGGGCGGATTTAACATTTACATGAATTCATACAATATCTGAATGACAATGTATGGGGTATTGAATTTACCGTTACATATGATTATTATACCATTAACTTTTTGGATGTTACAGTTTATCGTAACGAAGATCACACTTTGAGTACTAAAGTATTTCGCAAATACCCACAATACAATACCTTGTTACATGCATCTAGCATGCACCCCAACCACACCATCCGCAACATACCAAAATCACAATTTATGCGTATTAAACGCATATGCTCATCTGATGAGGATTTTCAAACAGCTAGGAATGATTTATGTCGTAGATTTACACACAGGGGATACAAGGACAGAGATATTTTTGCGGCCAGTGAATGGAGCAATACTCTGGATAGACAAACACTATTACAATACAAAAAATCGGATGACACTGACGAGGACTCCATCATCAGGTTTGTGACTACTTATGGTAGAAATAATCAGTTAGTGAGAGATATTCTGAACTCTAATTGGAACATTTTGTTGGCACATGATGAATTAAGAACATTACTAGGTACGAGATGCCACATGTCTTTTAGAAGAGGTAAAACTTTAGGGGGGCTGTTTTCCCACTATAAACATAAGGAAGGGGGAGGAGCCATTTACCAACAGACAACCCTGACAGGGAATAAATTATTGGGTACCTTCCCATGTGGCCATTGTAGTTCCTGTTCCCAGGTTTACACACTTAAGGAATTCACCAGTGCAAACACTGATAGTGTGTATCAGACTAGAGTTTTTGCCAACTGTAGTACAACATGGATTATATATTTAGCTACTTGCCAGTGCCAATCATTTTATGTGGGATAAACATAAAGATCTCTCAGAACATGTATGACAGAACACAAAAGTGACATTAGGAACAAGAGGGACACTAATGCCCTGTATAGACATAGCATGAAACATTCTAATGCACAATTTAAGTTCATGGTTATAGACAAAATTGTGGGGGATCGCAGCCACCAACAGGGTTGGCATTCCATTTTGAATAAAAAGGAACAATATTGGATTACCAGCCTTGGGGCATTATTTCCGCTAGGCCTGAATGATCTATAAATTGTTTCTGGTTTGGTTTTTGGTCTACGTATTCTATATATCAGGACTTTATTCAGGTTTAGAGAACATGACACTTTTTGTATATGATAATATATATCTTTCTGAATAATTATATATTAAAAAGACATATATACTTTTATGTTATCTATGTTTTTTTTATGACATGATTTTGTTGTCTTTTGGGATGTGGTGATCAAGTTTAAATAGGTGGTATATTACTACTGGTCAATACTGACCTTTGACTAACATATTCCTCATTGATTAATTTTGCCAGTGCTATATACAATTATCGTGTTTATTCCGTCTGTTTTTTTTGAAGTTTTCTTAAAGTTATCAGCCCAACATGATCGGATCAGCCTACTAAGATAGTGCTTAAATATGTTTTTTGAACATATCATAATACTACTGTATTAATTTTATTTTCTATGGTAGGCTACCTTTGTACTATTGACTATATATTACTATTTAACCACTGATTATTTCAATGTTAGTATAATCATGTAAACCACATGTATAAAATGATCACAGTATCAGATTATGAAGTCTATTTCTTTGTACTTTCAAATGTATTTGAACATTCCGGCCACCAGGTTGGGCTATACCATTATTTCTTAATTAAGGAGGGACTACTATAAATATAGCTAGAACATGTGCTACACTGAATTTCTTTTCGTTTAACCATTGATAAAGGCTGTGAGGCCAAAACCAGTCTGGTTATTTTGTTTGGAACAGGTTTTAAAACCAATAAAGGATTTGGAACCTTAGTGATAACCATCGTATTTTGATGGTCGTTGTGGTTGTATGCAGTTGGTTTTGACCGTACACACCGTCCTTGCGAGGCGTTTCTGTTGCTTCATAGTAGAAACTGGGACATACAAAGTTAACTTGCAAAACTAAGAAAATACGATAAGTAAAGAGTTTTATGAAGTGTTATAAAGTTAGTTTATCTCAGCTAAGAGAAAGGAAGTCTAGGCTAGGAGCTTCTTTCCAATGTCTGGAAACAGAGGTAATTAGAGGTTTCCAAGGTAACGGTTTTATGTCTTTCGGTTTCAGCAAGCTTCTAAGAGAGAATTGTCAGCTTCTGAGAGATGAGCATTTTTAACAGAGACATGTTAAAATTTAAGTTCCTGATAGCCTGGGAAACTTAGACAGAGGTGACAAGAATGATGTAATCAGAGATGATTCAGCAGTAATGTGTATTATTAACTTAACAATCTCAGAGAAAAAGTCAGTGCATTTTACATATTGTCTTAGATCTGAAAACATTCCACTCACCAGCACTTGTCTTGTTCTGTAAGTAAGTTATTTAGGTACAGTGATTTCTCTTAGAGATAGAAAGATAGTAAAATTAGTCTAGCTGTTTCCTATATTTATGTGACACTTCCTACAATGTTGTTTTAAAATATTTCCTGTGATTCTAAACTCTATTGTCACTGTGTTGAGTTAGAGTATTGTCTTGTGCTTTTATTATTTATTACATATATATTTAAACCTATTAATGGCGTCTAGTTTTGTATAGAGATATTTAAGCTCCGAGTACTTGCATATATATTTGGTGATACTGTACAAGTCACTCATAAATGGCCTTCAAGTCTAAGTCACACAATTTGGATAATAGTATCACTGCATAGTAGAATTGGACACCCTTTGGTAAGGGCCTTTATAGTAGCTGATAAGGGTGGTTGGTGGCAGGTGGTACTACCGTATAGTCTGGGCAGAAGGAGGCATAGCTGGAGAACCTGTGCCAGCCTTCCACAGGGTGTCTGTTTGTATATAAATCAAATCTCAAAAGTGTGTGTGTATCAGCTACTTGGGACAGGACACTAAGCACTGGCTGGACAGAGAGGGTGCTGGAGGTTTTGGCTTGACCACTCAGCCGAGATCTTAACCCTATAGCTGTGCCAGTGGGGATCCTTATTGGGGATCTGGAGACGGAGACCAAATAGCCCCAGACTGTGATCTCTGTGTACTCTTAAGGGAGATTGTAATTTACTGTGTATGTACCTATCATCCTCTCGATGTGCATGCCCCTCACTGGTGTCAGTGACTAGGACTGAGGCTCCTTGATTACTGGGCCAGTGCACACGCGTCACGATGAGATTCAGTTATTAAATGCTCAACTTCTCTGTCCTTTTTCTCCCTGTTTACTGTCCGTGCTATGAATAAACAACAATACAGCATTTAAAATATTTTAAATTGATTGTTTCTCTCCACAAGAACAGTACCTTACTCCACTGCAGTGGGTTCACTTTCAAACAACTTTTATCCCACCCTGGAAAAGCTTGCTGCAGTCTCAAATTCACTGATGTCATCAAGGCCAATGAATACAGGTAGTTTTCTGGCCAATTCCCTCCCCAAACTGACATCATCACGACCGTCCTAAAAACCCACCCATGCTGTGATGTCACAGCTCCCTGGTCCTGCCTGTACCTATACAGAAAGTAAAGGCTAGAACAAGGAAACAGTACATGAGTCAAGTTTCGTGATGTCAGCTGTCAATCACAGCAGATAACAGCTCAAATTACCCTTAGCATTTTGACAGCTAGGGAAATTAGGTGCGAGCGGGATGGGAGACCAGTCAAAGTAGTACAATTCAGGCTTCACAAAAGACAGCAATTTAGCCATTCTAAAAAGAAGCAGCAGTAAAAAGTACTTTGAAAGTCTGTTTTGTGGTGTTTGCACTGTTTGTATTTTAAGTAGTCACTGAACGGCATGAAATGTTACTTAACTAACCGACTGAAAGACAGCAGTGTATGCATGTAAAATCAACGTAGTGACAGGAGTTTTAGGAAGAAGGAGGCCTGTGTGATGTAATTTTTTTTTTTACAGACAAGCACTGCACTGTGGGATATGTAGAGGCAGACTAAACTATCAGAATTACTTCAAGATGCCAGACCCCATGTGGTCAGACTCAGAAATGATGTACAAAAATATTTTAAAAACCATAAATAGTCCCAGAGTGGTGTTAAAATGTAGGAAAGGCCAAACCATGATGAAATAAACATTTGAGTCTGTGGGTGTGCTTCTTATTTAAATCTTCCATCCACTTGGCTTAAAAACTTACAAGAGGAGCAAGACGGACTGGCAAACAGAATGCAACTAGTCAATGGGTATAGAAGCCCAAACTAGAGAGACACCTAAAGGGAAAGATTTCTTACAAAGTCCTTTCCTGTATTCCAAATAACAACAAAAATGGGTAAAGCAAAGTAGATTAAACCGTTTTCGGATAAATACATTCATGGAAAAGGACGTGGCATAATCAAAATATGTGTTTCATTCTAAATGACACATTAAAAAAGTACAGTTTTGTACCTACCATAAATGTAGATGTTCGAGGATCCACATTGCTGCAGTCCTAACTATTGGGTAGTCCGCTGTCCAGTCGGCCCGAATACCAAAGTATATGGCTGACGTCGGTCAGGGCGCATTAGACTGGCGTCAGTACGTCAGGGTACTAATGCGCATGACCGACGTCATATCCTCAGTCTTTTCTTGCCCCAGATGTCAGAAGACCCTGAAAAGATAAGGCCAAAACCAAAAACTCCAAACATACCTGCACCAAAAATATGTACAATATATACAAAATTACCAGAATATAACCTCACCTACACAACCACCCCTAAACACAGAGGGAAAGGAGGGAGGGTAAATTGGATTGCAGCAATGTGGATCCTCGAACATCTACATTTATGGTAGGTACAAAACTGTACTATGTTCTTCATTCCACATTGCTGCAGTCCTAACTATTGGGTAGAATCCCAAAGCAGAGGTAAGGGAGGCTGGCAAATCATAAGGAAGCAGGAACTGACAACATGCCTTGCAAAATAGCTGTGGCAAAACCAGCCCTAGACTTAGAGTAGAGAGGAAGGTGATAATGCTTAGAGAAAGTATGCACTGAACTCCAAGTAGCTGCCTCCAAAATATCCTTAGTTGCCACCCCTTAGAAATGCTGTTGAAGTGGCAGTAGCCCTAGTGGAATGAGGCCTAATCCCAGCTGGAATCTCCTTGCCATGATGGGAATAACAAAATGCAATGCAAAACCCAATCCACCTAGAAATAGTTTGTTTTGACACAGGCTTGCCCTGAACTCAAAGCAAAAGAAACAAACAACTGCTGAGACTGCCTAAAATCCTTAGTCCTGCTCAAATAATAACGCAATTGCCTGTGTACATCTAAAGTGTGCAAAATCTTTTCCCCTTTATTTTGGGGATCTGCATAAAAAGTAGGCAAATGAATAGTTTGGTTTAAAGCCACACTAGAAACCACCTTAGGCATAAAGGAAGGATTAGTACGTAAGATACCCTGTCCTTATGAAAAATCAAAAAGGCTCTACCGCCATAAGGGCCTGCAACTCAGAAACCCTTCTTGCAGAAGTAATGGCCAAAAAAAAGCAGTCTTCCATGACAAGTATTTCAATTCAGCAGTAGCCGCAGGCTCAAAAGGTTGTAGAGTAAGTTTCTCCAACACAAAATTGAGATCCCAAGCAGTGGGGGTCTTATATTCTTTGCCCCTCTAAGAAATTGCTTGAACAAAGGATGCGAAAACAATGGTGGGTCACAATCATAGTGAGCTGAAATTGCTGCAGCATGAATCTTAATGGAAGAGAAAGACAAACCTTTGTCCAATAACTCAGTAAGATATTGAAGAGCCACACTCAAATTAGGCTCAGAAATCTCCAAATTGTTTGCTGCACTCCAAAATAAAAATCTCTTCCATTTTTCTGCGTACACTTTCCTTGTACTAGGTCTTCTGGCTTCCATAATCACATTTAAAACTTGAGGAAGTTGAGACCTGCTGTCCTTCAAAACAGAATATGCCAGGCTGTTAGATGAAGAGAGTGAAGGTTGACATTGAGCAGGTGACCGTCCCTCTGAGACAACAGGTGTGGAATCAAGGGTAAAGGCCATGGATGCTTCCTTACCAGACTCCTCAGTAATGGGTACCAGTGCTACCGAGGCCAATCTGGAGCTATTAAAATCATCCTTGGCTTGTCTTGTCTGACCTTTAGAAGCACCTTTGGGAGAAGAGGCAGAGGTGGAAAAGCATACACATGAAGATTTTTCCAACTGAAAGAAAGAGCATCCACTTTCCAAGCTGTGTGATGAAACCTCTTTGTGCAAAACTTTGGCAGCTGGTGGTTTAGTGGAGAAGCGAACAGATCTATGTCTGGAGTTCCCATGACACTGTCAATTTTTGAAATACATGAAGATCCAGTTTCCACTCGTGGGGATCCATGATTTGTCTGCTCAACACATCTGCTAAGGAGTTCTGTGCTCCGGCAGAAACCTTGCCTGAAGAGTTAGTTGCAAGCTGAGCGCAGTCTCCCATAAAATCATTGCTTGCCTGCACAATGCGTAAGAATGTGTTCCCCTTGTTTGTTGATGTACCACATGACAGTTGTGTTGTCTGTTAGAATCAACACCTGTCCTGGAAGAAGTAACTCCTTGAAAGCCATTAATGCAAACTGGACTGCTAACATCTCTTTCATGTTGATATGTAGATGCTGTAGTCTGGCAGGCCACTTGTCTTGTATCCACTTTCCATTTAGATGAGCTCCCCAAGCAATGTCTGAGGCATCTGTCGTTAGAATCTGACTCGCCTCTGGCCGGGTCACAGAGAGTCCCTTGTTTAGGTGACATTCCTGAGCCCACCACAAAAATTCCTTTTGAATGCAAGGTATTATTTGAATGACAGTGTCCAAATCCTGGCAGTGCTGTGTCCATACATTTTTGAGATACCATTGCAGCTTCCTCATATGCAGTTTGGCATTGGGAAGCACCAGAATACAAGATGCCATGAACCCTAAGGCTTGAAGGACTGTCCTTGCAGTCAGCCCGGACTGAAGAGATAGTTGATGGAAGTAACTGGAAAGATTCTTTTGTTTGTCCGGGGTTAAAAAGGCCATCTGGGCTGCTGTATTCAGTCTCACACCCAGAAAGCACATGTCTTGAGAGGGTACTAGACTGGACTTTATTTCGTTCACAGAATACCCTAGGCATCTTAGCACTGCTATGACATATTCCAAATGCTGTAGAAGGTCTTCCTTTTCTTGAGCCAGAATCAGGCAGTCGTCCAAGTAAGGATAGATTTGAATTCCTTTTAGCCTGAAGTAAGCTATCACTGGAGCCAGAACCTTTGTGAATACTCTGGGCAGTAGATAAGCCAAAGGGCAATGCAGAGAACTGATAATGAGAATTTCCAGCTCGAAAACGCAGATACTTCCTGCAACTTAGTCTTATAGGCACATGAAGGTAAGCTTCCTTGAGATCTAAAGTTACCATCCAGTGATCTTTGCCCAGCAGAGGTAAAAGCTGTTGTAACGTCAACATTTTGAACTTGGGAATGTCCAGATAAGTGTTGAGGATAGATAAATCCAAAATTGGTCTCCACGTGTTCCCCTTCTTTGGTACTAGGAACAGGCGAGAATAAAATCCTAGGCCCCTGTCTGGCACAGGAACTGGCTGAATGGCCCCTATTTCGAGCAACAGAGAAATTTGCTTGTGAGCCTCTGTTCTTTGTAGAGGAGGAATGTCTGGCATGCCTTTGAAAGGAGGCAAGGTATGGAAATAAAACCTGTAACCGTGGTGAATGATATCCAGAACCCATCTGTCTTGGGTAATTAAATCCCAATTTTCTTTGAAAAGAGACAGCCGTCCTCCCAAAGGTGCTGCCAGGCGAGAATGCACTGGCAGCTGAAAAGGCAGGTCATTGGGTCTGCTTACGAAAGGACTGACCCCTGCCCTCACCAGAAGTCTGAGCAGGGGAACTCCTTGTCCTAAGCCTAAAAGAACCTTGAGCTCTGCCCCTACCACGTCTAGACCTACCCCTAGACTGGGAATCATAAGCAGGATAAGTCCATCCCTTAGTAGGCCAATTTCTACTAAACTTTGGAGGCTGCACCTGCAAAAAATCCTTAACAGTCTGCATAGACTTAGCCTTGTCCTCCATTTTCTTTAAAACTGCTTCCACAGGCGAACCAAACAACACATCAGACTGTAAAGGAGCATCCAAAATCCTTGTTTTAACATGCTCAGCTAAATTCTGATCTCTCAACCAGGCGTGCCTACGAAGAACAGAACCAGTGGCAGCCACCTCGAGGAGGCCTGCACAGCATCAAAACCACACTGCAAGGAATGTTTACCCACCTGTTCAGACACATGAACTAAATCCTGCAACTCTTTACACTCAATACCTTCCGCCAGAGCATCCACCTTAGATTTCAATTGTGAAAGGAGATAATTCTGATATTTTAACATGTGAAACTGACAATTCAACGCCCTCATGGCTAAAGTGGAAGAAGTATACACTTTCTTTCCCCATCTATCCAAAGCCCTTGCCTCTTTATCAGGAGGAACAGGATTTTTAACAACAGAGGCCTTCACACCTTTAGGCCCCTGAGAGACAGTTTCGGGTCTGCCCTAGGACTCTTAAAAGATACTTATGAGCTTCAGGCACCCTATAGTACCTATCCGGTTTAACTGGGGCAGGAGGCAGAGAATCAGGATTCAAGGAAGCCTCTGCAAAAACATCTTCCACCACATTCAGAACAGGAGGTATAGCTAAAGGCCTATGCTGGGGTAAAACAAGAATTCCCTAAGCCTCTTTCTGGAATCAGAGAAATCTTGACCTTCCCATTTAAAATGCTCCCTCATGGAATGCAGAGTCTCTGAAAATGAAAAATCCTCAGGAGGAGAAGCTGAAGGAGTAGAATCATCCACATCAGAATCAGAATAAGGAGGATACTCCTGCAAGTCTTCAGCCGAAGACTCAGAAGCCTCCGAACATTGCTCAAAACTCTCAAACTCAGGTTCCACCCTAGGCCTCTTATCAGGAGGGGGCATAGAACCTCTAATCATAGTAATCAAATCCTCTGCCATTTTAAGCATATGTTTCTTAGGTAAAGACCCTGAAGTACTAGGAGAAACCCCCACTGAAGCTAAACTTGGCCTGCCTCTCAAGGAAGTCTTGGAAACAGAAGGGGAGGCTCTAACCACCTTAGGAAGAGAGGGAAGAACAGCCACCTGAGAAGCCCCCTCAGCCTGGCCTACTTCCTGAGAGGATACATCCTGTAACAGTAAAGTCTTTCCCTGAGACTCCAAAGAAACTCCTGGCAGAACCTCCGGCTCCACTGAGCCTTCTAAAGAACCGACGTCTGGGACTGTCGGTTCTTCCACTCTAGGCTTTGCTGCTTTGTCCTTGCGTTTTGTGGCCGAAGCGGGCGTCGGAGCATCCGACGGCATTTTATAATTACAACGCTTCCCAAAAACCAACCTAGCACAGTCTAACCTTCTCTTAATAGTGCGTTTGTTAAATCTAGCACAAGAGCGGCATCCAACAACGTCGTGCTCAGGCCCTAAACAAGGTATACACAAAGTATGGTAATCCCTATGAGGTATCCGTTTCCCACAAGAAATACAGTTATTCACTTTTCTGACATCCGGTTAAATACTGAGGCAAGAAAAACCAAAATATTCCCAACGGGGTACTTAGCCAACTTTGATTCTGTCTGAAACTCTGACTTCAGAAACTTTCAGAACGCCAACCTGCACTCGCAAAATTGCTTCTGCATCGGACCATGCGGCAAAAAAGACTGAGGATATGACGTCGGTCATGCGCATTAGTACCCTGACATACTGACGTCAGTCTAATGCGCCCTGACCGACGTCAGCCATATACTTTGGTATTCGGGCCGACTGGACAGCGGACTACCCAATAGTTAGGACGGCAGCAATGTGGAATGAAGAACATCACTGAAATCATTAAGTACCAAACAGAAAACTGTCCAGTAAATATAAACAACAACAACTATTACATCTCGCGTTACTTGAAATGGAATTTTATATCCAACTGAAGTGGGAGCTATGCTGCATGCTGTCTGACAAAAGTCCCCATTTTCAAACTGCAAACTTTGTTATGTACCTTTTAAAGAAGGGGAAAATGGAAGAATATGAATGGCAAATGAAAAATGAAACTAATATATTATGTGATGAAAACCAACAAATATTGTATAAAGTTGTGGTAAAGAATGCATTAAGTCGAGAAAAGCATATAAAGTTAGACACGTACAGTGGATATAAAAAGTTTACACACCCCTGTTAAAATGCCAGGTTTTTGCGATATAAAGAGAGACCACAATAAATAATTTCAAAAATTTCCCCACCTTTAATGTTACCTATAACCTGTACAATTCAATTGAAAAATAAACAAATCTGTTAGGGGAAAAAACATAAAAAATAAAAAATGTATAATACGTTGGTTGCATAAGTGTGTACAACCTTAAACTAATACTTTGTTGTGTGTGCAAACCCTTAAACTAACACTTTGTTGAAGCATCTTAGGATTTAATTACAGCATTCAGTCTTCTTGGATAAGAGTCCATCAGCATGGCACATCTTGAATCGGCAATATTTGCCCACTCTTCCTTGCAAAAGTGCTCCAAATCTGTCAAATTTCAAGGGCATCTCTTGTGCCTAGCCCTCTTCGGGTCACCCCACAGATTTTCTACTGGATTTTAGGTCTGGGCTCTGGCTGGGACATTCCAAAACTTTAATCTTCTTCTGGTGAAGACATTCTTTTGTTGATTTGAATGTATGCTTGACGTCATTGCTGTGTTGAAAGGTGAAATTCCTCTTCAGCTTCAGCTTTCTAGCAGACGGCTGAAGGTTTTGGGCCAAAAGTGACTGGTATTTACTGTAGAAGTTACTGGCCTCAAACAGTTGTCCTATGCAGCACGATTGAAAAAGTTCTCTGTTGCATACTGCTTTCTCAGAGGCAATCTCGGTCTAACGTACAGAGCCATGTCCAACCCAGAATTGTTGAACATGCTCCATCTTAGCAAAACCAAATCTACTCGAGCTACAAGCTCTAGGGATATAAACCTCAACACAACAATGAATAGAACATGCTGGAGGGATAGAGTACCTTCACAGAGACTTCTCTTACTATGGAACAGGGTCCCGATCTACACAAGACAGAGCCCCTCACTATCACTCTTCAAGAGGAACCTTGATGAGTGGATAGGTAAAGTTCACACCGGGGATCACACCAACAGCACTAATAGATAGGGGCCAAGGGTACTAGCTGCTAATACAAGGGTCTAGGGAACTACTAAAGGGGAGGCGAATACTACACAACGTGGCTGGACTAATATATGCATTCAGGCAGATAGCTCAGTACCAACCTATGAACCTATTTGAAACTGTTCATAATTCCCTCCACCTTGACTAAAGCCCCAGTTCCATGACTAAAGCCCCAGTTACAGCTGAAGAAAAGCAACCCCGAAGCAGGATACTGCCACTACCATACTTCACCGTGGGGATGGTGTTCTTTTGGTGATGCAAAGTGTTGTTTTTGCACCAAATGTACCTTTTGGAATCGTGGACAAAAAGTTCAACCTTGGTCTCATCAGACCAGAACACATTTTCCTGCGTGCTTTTGGGAGACTTGCTGTATCATTTTGCAAATTTTAGCTGAGCCTGCACGTTTTTCTGTGCAGGAAAAGGCTTCCGTCTTGCAACCCTACCCCATAGTCCAGACATATAGAGAATACAGGAGATTATTGTCACATGCAGTACACAACCAGTACTTGCCAGAAATTCCTGCAGCTCCTTCAGTGTTGCTATAGGTCTACTGACAACCTGCGTGACCTGTTTTCGTCTTGTATTTTCATCAATTTTGGGAGGACGTCCAGTTCTTTGCAGCATCACTGTTGTTGCATATTTTCTCCACTTTTTTTGAGGACGGTCTTCACCGTGTTCCATGGTATATCAAACGCAGAGGAATTTTTTTGTACCCTTCTCCTGACCAACACCTTTCAACAATAAAATCCCTTTGATGCTTTGTAAGACCTCTGTGAACTATGGCTTTTGCTGTAGCAGGCAA
>NC_056733.1:224297657-224300157 GCF_019279795.1 Protopterus annectens
TTTTCCCCTCTTGTGGGAGTGGTAGCAAGTTGTTCCATAGCATTTGAGTTTATAAATTCTAGGAACCTTTGGGCTAGGGTGTTGGAGCTAGAGTAATGCTCCCAGTCTATGTTTGGGTAGTTGAAGTCGCCCAATATAACGGTGTTTGGAGAGACCTTCATATTTTCTAGTGTTCTTAGAAAGGCCGAGTGGGGTTCCTGGGTTTGGTAGGGTGGTCTGTAGCAGGCTATAAACTGGAAGGCAGTTTTACCCACTGTTAGTAGCACATGGATAGTCTCGGATGCTTCGTGCTTTGCCACCAACCTGGAGACGTGGTTATCTTTGATGAATATCGATACTCCCCCTCCTTTTGTGGTTCGGTCCAGGTTTTGGGGCCGAAAAGCATGGTATGAGGTATAACCTGGAAGTGCTGGGGTGCTCTCGGGAGCCCAGAACCAGGTTTCTGTTACTGCACAGATATCGATGTTCTCCATGCTAAGGAGAGTTTCGAAAAGTGCATCTTGAGGTTTAGACTTCTGGCGTTGAGTAGCATTACTCAGTTTCTTATCCCTTGTGATACCTATGGAGGTGGGTTTGTCTTTGAGCCTTGCCTAAAAAAGGCACTATGGGGGTAGCAAGAGCCTTTGCCAATATCCGAAAGCCCAGGGGTGACAGGTTGCAAGCAGTCCCTAGCGAAGCATCGTGGCTTGTCGAGCATATCATCCCAAGCTGACAGGCATTGGATCCCCTTTGAATGACACCAGTACTTAAGCCAATTGTAGAAATTGATCATCTTGTCTTCATATTGTGGCATCATTCTTGGTGAGGGTAAGATGCTATTCAAGGTCAGGGTCATACCGGCCTGGGCTACATGCTCAGAGAGCTCCTTTATGTCTCTTTTCATGTAGTCCAGGGAGGTACGTCTTGGGTCATTCACACCAACATGGACAACGACTGAGTCACATTTGTACTTCCCTTGGAGTGACATCAGTGCTTGTATTATGTGGTGGATCCTAGCGCCAGACAGGCTGCTCACCGTGACCCTCTCCTTGTTCAGCCTGGTGAGCGGGACATCAGTGTGCCTGACGATAGAGTCACCTATTACAAGTGTATCAGGTGTGTTGTTTAGTCTTTAAGGGCTGTGACTGTTCATCACACTAGCTTTGTGAGATATGTGTTGCACGTGTTTTGTTTTGGGGTAGCGGTTGCTTGGGTGTCTGCTTTGGAGGTCTCTGCTGCTTAGGCAGATCTTTATTTAGAGCCTCCGAGTATGTTTTTGTGTGATTATGTGTTTGGTTTGCTGTCGTGGTAGGTCTATGTGAGACTGGAATTGTAGTGAGTGTGGTTTCCTTCTCCTCCTGACTGGTTATGCCAGTACTGAGTTGAGAGAGCTTAGCCTCCAGTTTGGCTATATGGTTGCATCTCTCATGTGTTGGAATTTGTTGGGAGGAGGACTGGGTTGTCTGTGTACATGAGGCAGTTGTAACATTGCCTCAAGATTCCCAGATTCACCAGCTGGACCGGAGAGGAGATTGACAACTGACCTTTGGACATGCTAGAATAATATTGGGAATTCCTTAATAATTGAAAACAAGGGCCAGTGGGGAGTGAGGGTGTAGTGCTTTTAATTTTTAGTGCTGACTTATATAATTGCTTTAGCGAGCAAGTGCCAGGTAACTTAAGTGCAATGTGTTACAGGTAACTTAAATGCAAAACGACAAACAGTAACTTTCTTTCAAGTGAAACAAGGAAATAAGTACAGTAAGCAATGCAGATATCACTAGTGATCCATAGAAGCACTGAGAAGCGTATTAGGTGGAATTAGCGTTCCAGGAAATAACAAGCAAACAAACAACAAGCATATAAACAAAGCTAGATTCAGCAGGCCTGGATCTAGTCTATGCTACAGCAAACAAGGTATACCAATTTCAGTAAGATACAGTTCAAATATTCAGGCACTATAAACCTTTAACCAGAAATTCCCAGCTCAGAAGGGCAGAGTCCAGCCTCTTCTCCCACAAGAGTGCAGACCACAAACCTTCTTAAAGTAAAATAACTGGCCTGAAGCCCAAGTGCTTAAACCAGAACTAATACACTTTAAGAATAACCGACACTGGGCTCTCAATCAGCAGTTCGCAACTTAGAAGGATGAAAGCTACCTGTCCTGCCACCACAGTGCATGCCACAAACCTTCCTAATGTAAAACAACTGGTCTGAAGCCCAAGTGCTTAATGCAAAAGACTTAGAATGATAGCTACACTTTAATCAGGTTACTACCAAGCAGTAATAAATACAATTGACTACTTTAGAGAATGCCTGGATTAGTGCTCAAGTTACACAAACAAAGCTAGATCCAGCAGGCCCGAATCCAGTCGATGCCACAGCAAACAAGGCGCACCAACTTCAGTAAGAAGCAGTTCAGATATGCATGCCATATAAGCCTTTAACCAGAAATTCCCAGCTCAGAAGGGCAGAATCCAGCCTCTCCTCCCACAAGAGTGCAGACCACGAACCTTCTTAA
>NC_056733.1:224305157-224343549 GCF_019279795.1 Protopterus annectens
ACTACATCTTTCATCTTTTCCCAGTTAGGGGTCTCCACAGCAGATCACCTGTCCGCTCATGATCCGATGAAGCAATATTAAACTTTAATAGGAAACTGATAGGCACAGCAACACTTCTTGTCAAGGAAGTATTACATTTTTGCTTCTTCTAACAGCAGACACTGGTCATAATACAGATCTCAGATATGCATGCTTACAAATGGCTATACTGCCTCTGCAAAGAAGAAAAAAAAAAAAAAAAAAACAGACTAGGGTACTAAACCTCAGTAATGGAAACTGCATTATAAGAGAGTGCAGAACAAACACTCTGGTAATGTGTGTTCTTTTTAGTTTAGAGGTTCAAGCAGAGACTTAAAATCAAGTGAACTGGGTTTCAGTATTTTAGGCCTGGACATCTGAGAGCTGGCTAGGAAAAACAGGATCGAATGACTGGGGTTGGCTCTCTAGCTTAATTTACTTAGAGTACTCCCCTGCTGCAGTAGCAAACCCCTACCCAAATCTCCTCCCACCACAGTTGTCTTACTGACATCTAGGTTGAAGTAGCAGCCTCTAAGTTTCAGTGTGAATTTCCTAAAGTCTGAAACAGGGGCAGATTTTTAATATCACCCTTATAAACTCAAGGACAGACTCATAAAGGTTACCACAAAGTGTGTACACTGAGTTCAGTAACAACCCTGTTACAATGCTTGTGCTACCTAGTCAGTAATGTTGCACTGTGTACATATAGTGTACATTTTGTGGTAACCTTTACAATCCAGCCATCAGAAACTTTCTGTAGTATCAGGTTTTGTGTCTATGCATTTTCTAAACAGTATAAAATCTGAAAGTCAGAAAGTTGTTGGAATAACATGTTTTGTGTCAAAATGCATTTTCTGAAGTAGGGGCATATGTTAAATATAGCTCTTATAAACTCAGAAAGTTGCTGGTACAAACAGGTGTCAGCATGCATTAAATCAGCACTAGTGAAACTTTAAATGCAATTTTACAGCAGGGCATGCCTACATATGCATAGCCCTGTCTGGGGGGGGGGTTACTGTACGTAAATTATGCTCTCTCCTACATCAGTGGGGGAGGAGTATGCCTTTACACTTAAGCATCCTTCCATAGTGAAGGCCAGTCTAGGAAGCGTGTGTGTGTGTGTGTGTGTGTGTGTGTGCGCTTGTCTAGGTTTCTGTCTGCCTGGTGGCCTGTGTGATGACTGCAGAGTGAGATGGAGCAACCATCATCATTACATCCCCTGGTCAGTATGAATACCACCTTGGTTCTCCCTTGAAAAGGGAACACTGGCCTAGTGGGACTAACCTGGACAACAATGAATAAATAAAAATAAATTAAAAAAATTTAAGAAAAATAAATATAAACGACAAGACAAATATTTAAGATACTTACAAAATATCTGATGTTCTTATGTTTCCCCAAGGGCACAACTCTGAACAGAAAACATAGTAAAAAAATAATAAATAAAAGGCAACTTATTGATGATTTTTACAATCCACGCTGAAATCTGCTATGGAAACTGCTATCTGCTAATTGCTGGTCATCACAGCTGTCTCAATGGTAAGATCTTTCACCCATAGCTGTGGGTTCCAGTACTCCATCCCCACCTTCTGTTGATGGCCTATGTGGCTTTGTTATGTTCTCTCCATGCCTGCATCATTTTTGTTTTTGAAAAGTTGGAGGAAAGTGAAACACCCATTTGATGGAGGGGCATCTCAAGTATTAAATTACCAAATTAAAAAAAACAATTATAGATATATAAATAAATAAATAAGTGTTAAAAATCTGCCTAAAAACATGAAATAAAGATGTCAGGTTTCAACAGGTGGCTCCAAAATCTGTGCATTACAAAATTATATACAGGCACTAAAAAGAGACAGAAGTGAACATGGTGGTATCAAGCAACAATTCTAAAATACAGAAAAAATAGTAGTTACATTAAAAAATAAGAAAAAAAGTCTTAAGACTACAACAGTTGCTGGGCAGAGTAGAATGAGAAAAGATGGAATATACAAGGAAGGTAGTAAAGATAAATGATGCTGAAAAGCCCTTGGTGATCTGGCTGAGCTAGACTAAAACAGACTAGGAAAAAAGGCAGTAAAGGCAAACAATCACTGCATCCTTAACCATACATTTCTAACTTAGGAAAATGTTCATGCTTGAATCAACACTGGATTGGAGGTCTTGTGCATAACAATTTTCTTTACATTACTTTTTAATATTTGAAAGTGATTAACCAAATGGGCTTTTTGATTTTTTTTGTATTTAATAAAGCTATACACTCTTGCAGTAAAATCAATGGAACAAAACAATAATATTATGTGTGCTTTGTTAGAAGGTAGTGTTAAACAAATTTTAAGTAAATTTTTAACTAATAGTTAACTTTGTTTTAAGACTCCTATGGAGAATGTTTTGGTTGGTGGGTAGGGGTTGATTAGGCTGGCTACTTAATTTGTAGCTTTTTAATTTGGATGTTTTAAATGCTATTAAGCTTTTGATTTTCATGTAGATGTGGACCTCATTGGTTAATTAGTTAATAGGAAGGTTAAGAGTGATTAATAATGTGGGTAATTTTTAGATTTTTTTGTCTGAAGAAGTAGTCTGGCTATGTAGGCAGACGAAAACCGCTTTCCAGTACAGTTCAGTGGTTTGGTGAATTTACTGGTGTTTTTGTATTAAAGTGTTCATTGGCTCAGCCTCCAGCAGTGCTTTTTTTCTAGTTTGTCTTTTTATTGTTTTTGTGAGCAGCTTGCCAATTTGTTAATGGCCATCCCGACTATTACATTTAATCCTGACACATTTAACCCCCCCAAAAAAATTTTTTTCACTGCTTCCATTTTTCTTAAATAAAATTTACAGGACAACCACCTGGACATAGTTTATACAGTGTGCTACTTGAGGCTAACGGTAGGAAAAACAAAGAAACAACACTCTCAAATGTATGCATATCTGCCTTTCCAAAATCTTAAGTTTTTGCTATTACATTTATAATATTACTTTAAATTATTTTTAGCTCATTCATCATTAAACACAAATACAACTTTAATATTTACTTAGTTTATCAGCCAGCGTAAAAGTTACATGTATATGTGGGCTGTGAAATGAATGGCAGAAAACAAAGGCGGCATTGACGACAGAGGAGTACTGTAACAACCTACCAATATAGGAAAATAGGAAAAACATCCAACATCAGACACCTGTGAAAATTGAGCTTGCTTTAGAACTGCCAAAACAAACATCCGTCCTCAATAAGTACAGGCTATCATTTTCTTTATTTAAATCTACATTACTAGCATCTTTACAGACATAAAATCTAGTACATCTTGCGGCTTTCCTTATTAACATTTGCTTAATTTTCATCTACTTTGTAAAGTGCTTTTTGATTAAGCACAATAAAAAAGCTGAGCCAAGGTGAGTTAATCCTACCTATCAGTAGTAAGCCATAACTATGAAACGGTCTAGAATTTTCTAGCAAATTTCTCAGGAGAGTGTTTCATGATACTTAACAGAATTCACTTAGTTGGTGATTTCAAATATAAGAGACAGTCAGCTTTATCTTCATGCAATGTGTCTCAATGCATGAATCAAAAAAGTTTAGGGAGGGGGCACACACAAGTGACAGAAAGCTTCTCCATTCAAGAAAACACAGAGGTTTTACTTCTGGTATAATGATAAATCAATATAGATACATCTGAAAGCGTTACTACATTCCCTCTTCTAAGAGTCACTCACCCTTGAGGGGAAACAGTATAATGCAACATGACAAAATATCACTATGAAACGTTTGTGAAAATGTGCACATGGTAGCTATAATAAATGAACTTATGCCAGTCATCTTCTGACAGTACGTGCTAGCAGTTTCAGGGAATTATACATGGATAGTCAACTACAAGGTGCACTCAAGACTGACATTCTATAAAAGATTTAAATGCAGGGCAACTACTAAAACAATGGAGTCAATCTGGGATTCCTGCATCCAGCAGGTCCAGTCCTAGGGAGGCCATAGGTTTTTAGGTGCCACAACATTAGGGTTTCCATTGCCATTTTATCCAGCAATCATCATCGTCCTGGAAATAAGCTGGGGGAAAGGAAGGCCTACTGCATGATGTACTAAGTGAATATAGAACAGTCAGGGGGCCATCTCCCATTGGATTCATCATCTCCAAACTTCCCCAAATGCAAAATTATCTGAAGGAGGGTGGAGAATAAATTTCCTCATCCTCATCAATATCCAAAGTTTGCAACTCCTGGGGAGTTAACAAGCTTTCATTTGCACTTCCTATCCCTTCTCAGAGCTAACAGATCTGAGATAGAAGAGACTGGGATATGTCCAGATATGACAGCGGCATTTCACAGAATACTCCCAACTCGTCTGTCATGATCACTGACAGTGGATGCCAAGTGCTAAACAAGTCCATGTTAATGAGCTAATATTGTCTACTGCCCAGATGACTAAGGGAAGAGAGTTCACCATCAAGGGCAATGTTCAGGATTGACACTCAGCAACTCTGTGGATAGTGGAATAGACATTCTAAACCATTCTTATAAACAGAGCTGCACACTTACCAGTGGCAGGTTGGAGTCATCCAGGGTATAATCACTAGTTATAGCAGTGCATACAGAAAACTGAAAGAAATCAACAATACTGTGACTCTTACCTATTTCAATAGGACTCCAACGGGCACCCTCTCAAGAAGCTTAACTGGAATTCCCTTGGACTACTCTAAATGGAAGCAACTTCCACCTACGACAGATTACCTAGTGCAGAATAAAGACAAGTCTGTAGCACAGATTACTATAAAAGGCTGAGAAAACTGTTCACCACAGCATACCTGGCATTAGTAGAAGTACCAGTGGACATGGCAGACCTGTCCTCCACTCCGCCTGATGAGTACCATCATTAAGCAGCGTAGTTAGGTGAGAACTATATCTTTTGCCATAGATATCTGAACTGTTGCAAGGAGGGCAATGATGTCCAGTCAAGCCTTACTCGCCCTGTAGCTGGTTTGCTGGTGACCTCCAACTGTTATTCTACTATTCACCCAGAACAGGGTGCAGGAAGACAATCAGTAGAAAAGCATACCGACATGTATTTGTCTAGTGGACATATATTACAGTTAATCCAAAAGAAGCAAATCACAACTGACATCCTGCAGCTTCCTATCCAACATAGCCTACTTCCATTACCCTACAGACACAAATGCCAGTCAAAGTAGGGTGCCACACGATAGAAATCAACGATCTATGGCTGATCATCACACTACCAAACATCATGCTAGGAATCATCAACAAGTACAGTTGTGTACACTTACCATAAATGTAGATGTTAGAGTGTATTCACTGTTGCAGTCATCACATTTGGGTTAGCCCTGCCAGGGTAGCCTTCAGTCGGCCCAAATATCAGAGGCGTAGTATTTCTGCGTCGGTTGCTGTCACTTCAGAACTGATGTCAGGTAGTCAGTAATATAAAGAAAGGCAGCCAACGCCATTACATCAGTTTTTCTTGCTCTGTTAGGAGCCCCCAAGTGGGAGCTAGGATATGGTGGGAAGAACCCCACCAGTAGAAAGTAAACACCAAAAAGTTCCTTGTAAGGAGAGAGAGGGAGAGATAGAGAAAAGAGGGATGGAGGGAGGCCAACCAGGACTGCAACAGTGAATACACTCGAACGTCCACATTTATGGTAAGTGTACACAACTGTACTACGTTCTTTGTGTTTTACTGTTGCAGTCATCACATTTGGTAACCCAAAATCACACAAAACCACAAAACAAAAACTCCAATGCGCAGTCCACTATCAATAAAGGCTTTCCTCCATAGTAGAAATGTAATTCCTTCAATAATCCACCGCAGTTCAGCAAAAATTACAAATTTTAATGAAAAAACAATAAAACACAGTAAAAAGCAACCAGATTGAGCACTTTCATCTCCTCCATTGAGACTACATTAGAATCTACATTTTTCCACTCACCCTCAGTTTAAATAATGGTTCCAGTTGTTTAATTAGTTAATTAGTTTTGAAATCCTATAGGCTGGCCATAAATTAATACAAATTTTAACTCTTTATTGCATGAAACCTTTCCAAAAAAGAGGTTGTTAAAAAAGTTATAAAAAGATACATTGTTTAAAACTCATCCAAAACAGTACAATAGGAAAAACATGACTTCCATCAGAAACTTGTTTTGTTAAAAAACATATGAAAAAATATTGTACACAATCTTGTAAATGAGATATGTCAACCTTAGATAGGTATAAAGTTTATAATACTTATAAAATACTGAGCTAAAGGTTCATTGTTGTTCCATTAAGTGTTCATATTAAAAAATCTTATTAGAAAATTCTTATTAAAAAATATTACACAAGTTCATTTTAAAAAATAAAAAATGATGTAGTATATAAATATTCTAATAAAATAATATATTGTAAATACATATATTACACCATAAAATAGAATAATGAGGTAAAATGAAATAAAATGTTATGCAAGATAAAATGAAATAAAATGTTGTATAAGATAAAATGGTGACCTTAGTGGTGATTCTTGGGGTCCTCTGACAAGATCTTGAGTGCAGGGTTGATGGATATGTGGTCATTTAGTCCATTATTCCCACATGCATCCAGTCTCAACTGCCAGATCATTTCCCTAAATTTGTTTCCCAGTCCCCTCCTCTCTCGTGCTTACCCACTTCTTCCAATATCCAAAATTTAAAAAATCAGCCTCCTTACACGTTCTGGTGTGTCTAAAGAGTGCATTTGTGTCATTCATCTTAGTGATGTCTCTTATGTTCATATATGCGGGCCCTTAAATTACGTTTGTTTTTTCCAATATAATATTTCCAACACTTATTACAATAACACAAATACACCACCCCCTTTGTTTAACAACTATAATATTTATTTCCCATCAACCGCCTATTTAGAGTGGGGAGGTCAAGATCTTTAGTCCCTGCTATAAATGAACATTGTGCACATCTACCACATTTGAATGTGCCATATTTAGTGCATGTTCCCCCTTTCAATTTTTGTGTTGTTTTTCTCTCTCAAATATATTTTTTTAAGTTCTTATTTTTCCTAAAAGTGTATCTAGGTGTTTGCTTAAACACATCTACTTTGGTGGGCATTCTACTGAACATTCCCCAGATCTCATTTATGCATCTCTTTATCCATCCCACACCATTAAAGTGTGTCAAAATTAAATAGGGCAGGCTCTTTTCTTTATCTTTGTTGTTACTATTTATTTCATCTACTTCGACACCCCTAGCGTTGGTCAGTAATGGTTTATATACAGTGTCCCATTTATTCAGTACAAACTCCTTGTTTTTCACAATCGTGTGGTCTGGGTATCCTCTCTCCTTGAACATGTTTTGGAAGATCTCCACTTCCTGTATTAGGTCAATTCTATCAGATGTCACCCTGGCCGCTCTAATCATTTGACCTTTTATTATATTCACTTTAGAATGGTAGGGGTGGTCGCTCGTAAAATGTAGATAGGAATTAGAAAAACAATCCTTCCTATATATTCTAGATTTATATTTGTTTTTAATATGATCCTTTATTATTTTTACATCTAGGTAATGTGTTTCATCTGTATTTATTTTGAATGTAAATTTAAGGAATTCTGTACTATTATTCATATAGTCAATGAACTCTTATTTTTTCTTTGCTTCCATCCCATAGAATGAAAATATCATCCAAAAAATCTATAATACCCGCTGATGAATTTGTAAAAAATCGAGTTGAAAATAAATTGTCTTTCCCAAAATAACGTAATATTTGCGTAAATGGGTGCACAGGCTGACCCCATAGCCACACCATCTATCTGATGGTATATGTCACCTTGAAAGTAAATATAATTATATTTCAGCACTAGTTCCATATTCTCTAAAACCAATTTAAAATCATCCGGTGTTAACATTTTCATTTCCACTAACATTGTTTCAAACCAATCAAGCCCTGTATTGTGTGGAATAACTGAAAATAAATCGTTTACATCAACAGTCACAAAAATTGTGCTTTCCTTGTAGGGTTTGGACCAATCTGGTTGCTTTTTACTGTTTATTGTTTTTTCATTAAAATTTGTAATTTTTGCTGAACTGCGGTGGATTATTGAAGGAATTACATTTCTACTACGGAGGAATGCCTTTATTGATACTGGACTGCGCATTGGAGTTTTTGTTTTGTCATCACATTTGGGTTGATTCTCAAAGCTGAAGAAAAGAGTGGAGGCAGTCAAGAAGACTGAAGGCTGGCTAGGATGCCCTGGAAGACTGCAGTGACAAAGCCTGCCCTGGATTTGGAGAAGATAGGCAGTTGGTAATGCTTGGTGAAGGTATGAACAGATGTCCATGCTGCAGCCTCCTTGATGTCCCTGGTGGAGACCCCTCTGAGGAAAGCTACAGAGGTGGAGGTTTCTCTGGTAGAGTGTGTCCCGACTCCCTTAGGGGGAGGTTTCCCGTATTGCTTGTAGCAGATGGATGCAGTGTGCTATCCATTTGGAAATGGTTTGTTTGGATATGGCTTTGCCCTCTGCTCCTGCAGCAAAGCTAACCAACAACTCATCAGTCTTTCTGAATGGATTTAGTCCTGTCTAGATAGACTCTGAATTGTCTGTGGATATCTAAAGTGCAGTATCCTTTCTCCCTTGTTTTGTGGGTTAGGGAAAAAGGTGGGTAAATGAATGGATTGGTCGAGTCACACTAGACACCACTTTTGGCATGAAGGATGGGTTAGTCCTCAGGGAGACCCTGTCAGCATGGAAAATGAAGAAGGGCTCTACAGCCATTAGTGCTTGTAGCTCGAACACTCTTCTTGCTGAAGTGATGGCCAGAAGCAAGGTCGTCTTCCATGAGAGAAACTTTAACTCTACTGAAGCTGCTGGTTCAAAGGGGGGCAGGGTGAGCTGTTGCAACACAAAGAGTCCCAAGCTGGGTTAGGTGCTCTTCTGGGTGGCCTCAAGTTGCTAGCCCCTCTTAGGAACAGTTTGATGGGAGGGTGTGAGAAAAGAGGTTGCTCAGTGCTGAAATGAGCAGAGATAGCAGAAGCATGAATTTTAATAGAGGATAATAATAGACCACAGTGCAGTAGGTCAGATAGGTAATCCAGGATGAGAGGTAGGGAGGGTTGTGGCGTATCGGCTCCCTTACCCTGGATCCAGGTGCAGAACCTTTTCCATTTGTCAGCATAAGACTTTCTAGTGCTAGGACGTCTGGCCTCACGTATAACATCTAGAACCGGTTTACTGAGATTGGCACCTTGTACAGTGGTCAGGGAATAAGCCAGGCTGCCAAATTGAGGTTCTGCAATTGGGGATACACGAATTCTCCTTCCCTCTGGGTCAGGAGTGTTGGAATCTGAGGGAGATTCTATGGTGGCAGAGGTGACATGCTGCAAAGCAGTGGGTACCAGTGTTGGCGTGGCCAGTCTGGGGCAATCAGGATAGCCCTCTGTTTTTCCTCACTTATATTGAGCATATTGAGCAGTACCCTGGTAATAAGATAGACTGACCCAAGGGAAGGATAGAGCATCCACTTTCCAGGCCCTGCAGTGAAGCTCCCTGGTGCAGAACTTGTTGAGCTGATGGTTGGAGTGGGAAGCAAAGAGGTAGAACTTCGGAGTGTCCCATTTCTGAGTTATAAGGGTGAAGGTTCTTTGGTCTAGCTGCCACTTGTGCGGGTCCATAAGATTTCTGCTTAAGTTGTCTGCCAGAGAGTTTAGAGAGCCTGGCAGGAATTGTACTAACAGGTGTAGCTGCATGGCTGAGACTGTGTGCCAAAGGGTCATGCCGAGCCTGCACAGAGAATAGGAGCGAGCCCCTCCCTGCTTGTTGATATACCACATCACAGTGGTGTGGTCTGTTTTGATCAGTAGAGCCTCTGGGGAGAAAAGGGGTCTGAAAGCTGTCAATGTGTGCTGGACAGTTAACATCTTTTTGGTTGATGTGCAGATGTATTTCATGTGGGCTCCATTGGCCCTGTATGCACATGTCATCCAGGTGTGCACCCCAGGCATAGTCTGATGAGTCTGTGGTGAGGGTCCGGGCAGCGTGGGGTTGTGAGAAGGGTAGTCCCTTGTTGTGGTAGCATGCTGCTGTCCAAAGAAAATCTTTCTTTAGACAAGGTATCATTGGTATAAGAGTTTCCACTTCTTGACAGTGTTGACACCAAAGGCTTTTTAGGTACCATTGAAGTTTCCTCGTATGCAGTCTGGCATATGGAATGAGTAGAATACAAGAAGCCATGAACCCCAGAGCTTGTAGGATTTTCCTTGCGGATAACTGGGGTTTAGTGGCTAGTTGAGAGAAATAGGCTGTCAGGTAAGTTTGCTTTTCTGGTGCAAGGAATGCCATCTGGGATGCTGTGTCCAGGCTTGCTTCCAGGAATATAATTTTTGGGTGGGTACTAGTTTGGATTTCTTTTCATTGATAGTGTACCCTAGGGAGGTCAGTAGGTCCTTTATAAAGGCCAGGTGCTTGAGCAGCTTTTCCTGACCGTCTGCCTGAATTAGGCAGTCTAAGTATGGGTAAATTTGAATATTTCTTTGCCTGCAAAAAGCAATGGCGGGAGCCAGACATTTGGGAGCAGTAGATAAGCCAAAAGGAAGTGCAGAGATCCTGCACTGAAACGTAGATATTTCCTGCAGGATTCCCTGATTGGGATGTGTAGGTAGGCCTCTTAAGTCTAGGGTGGCTAGCCAAGCATCCTTGGAGAGTATAGGCAGTAGCTGAAGGGTGAGCATTTTGAATTTTGATATCACCAGGAAGGTATTTAGAATGGATAGATCGAGGATGGGATGGCCAGGTGCCCTCTTTTCTGGGTACCAGGAAGAGCCTGGAGTAGAAACCTTAGCCTATCTGTTCTGCAGGAACATGCTCTATTGCCCTCAGAGAGCAGGGGAAAGGACTTGCTTTTTGGCCTCTATCCACTGGTTTGGGGGAAGATCTGGGAACCCTTTTGTGGTTGGCAGAGTGTGGAAAGAAAATTTGCATCCCTGGGACACTATGTGGAGAACCAAGCAGTCAATGGTAATGGTGGTCAGGTGCTTGCCTGGAAGAAAAGTTTTCTTCCCAGGGGCAAGTGCAGGTGGGCAGAGGGAGGGGGGTGGAAGTGTAGAGTCATTGTGAGTTCTTACCATGAGAGGGTGGCTTTGCACTTCCTGGTTTAGAAGTGAGGGTACTCCATTGCTTTGATCTCTGCATTCCCTGTGGCTGTTGTCTGGGGGGTCTGCTTCCCCGGGGTCTGGGCTGAACTGACCTGGAAAGGGCAGGAAAGGACCAGAGCTTGGAGGGGCAATGCCTACTGAACCTGGGTGGCTGGACCTGCAGGAAATCCTTAACTGTCTGCATAGATTTTGCTTTTTCTTCCATATTTTTAAGACCTCCTCTGCCTTGGTGACAAATAAGTCGCCTTTGTGCAAGGGTGCATCCAAAAGTTTAGATTTGACATTGTCTGGCAAGGGCTGTTCCTTAAGCCAATCATGCCTTCTAAGGACAGAACTGGTGACTGCTGCCCTGGAAGATATTTCTAGGGCATCAAAACCACACAGTGTAAGGTGTGCTTAGTTACTTGATTTGCAGAATGCATTAACTCTTGTAACTCTTTCTGCACAAGCAGGAAAATATGATATTTTTTGTTTGAGTTCCATGGTATGCTGCTGAAATTTTAGCACATGGAACTGACAATTTAGTGCTCTAACAGCAAGAGTAGCAGAGGTGTATACTTTTTATATACCCCATCTGTCTAATACTCGGGAATCCCTATCTGAGGGTGTAGGATTCTTGGCAGAAGTTGCTTTAATTCCTTTGGACCCTTGGGAGATAACCTCAGGGTCAGCAGTAGGATTTTTGAAAAGAAATTTGTGAGTGTCAGGGACTGTAATATCCGTCAGGTTTCCTGGGAGTAGGAGGGAGGGTGTCAAGAGTCAAACTAGAGTTCATGAAAACATCATCTACAACATCCAGGACAGGAGGAATGGCCATGAGTCTGTGCTGTGGAAAATCTAAGAATTCCAAGTGTCTCTTTTTAGACAGAGGGTAGTCCTGACATTCCCATTGGAAATTCTCCCTTAAAGTATGAAGGGTTTCCCCAAAGGAAAAATCCTCGGGTGGAGAAGCTGAAGGAATGGATTCCTCTGTATCAGAATCCTCATAAGCAGAGAGGGGTTGCATATCTTCTTATTCAGAGGCATCACAGTTATCGGACTTCTGTTCAGATAAAACTACTGTGGACAAATCTCTTTCGTTTGGAAGGGGCGGTTTGGCTTCCCCTGATCAGCATTATAATGTCTTCCACCATTTTAAGCATTTGAGACTGAAGTAAGGAAGCAGGTGCCTGAGATGGAGTCATCAGTTTCTTGGGTGTGGTTCGTACCCTGGGCCTTAGAAACTCGGTAGTTTTCAAAAAAAACAGTAGATGTGAAAGAAGTCATCAGTTTGTATTGAGAATCGGTAGTGCGAAGTACTTCCATGGAACCCGGTGCCTGCTCAGCGGCTCCAGACCTGTCCAAGGTAGAGACAGCCGCAGGATCCTTAAATCGATAAAGAGTTTTGCGGCATACCGGACTCCGGGTCTCCGTAGCGGCCTGCGAATCCACAGAATTGAGCATCAGGGGCTGCGAAAGCACCTCACTGAGGACTGGAGAACTGACGACTAGCTTAACGGAAGCATCGTCGGTAGGTTTGGACCTGTGCGGTCTGTCTCTGTCTTTATCCTTATGTTTTTTCAGAAGATCTGCGGTCGGATGACTTGCCAAAGCCATATCGGAAATAAAGGACGGAGAGGGAAAATATCTAGCTACAATAAGGGCCCAACGACGTATAGTTCTGGCGTTGAGCAAAGCACAAAAGCGACAGTGGGGGACATTGTGGTCTGGGCCTAAGCAAGTGACGCAGTAAGAATGAAAGTCTCAGTGTGGTATTTGCTTTCCACAGGCTAGACAATTGTTAACTTTTTCTGACATTGGTTAGAGCAAGACATTGGTTAGAGCAAGAAAAAAGGATCACCAACAGGGTACTTAGCTTTAGAAGACTTCAACTTCAATTCGGAAAACGAAAAACTCAGGTACTGGCCGACCGGCACTCGTACGAACTGCTTCTGCTTCAGGCTCCTCAGCAAGAAAGACTGAGGTAATGGCGTTGGCTGCCTTTCTTTATACTACTGACGACCTGACGTCAGTCCTGAAGTGACAGCAACCGACGCAAAAATACTACACCTCTGGTATTCAGGCCGACTGAGGGCTACCCTGGCAGGGATAACCCAAATGTGATGACTGCAACAGTGAAACACGAAGAACATCTGCTAAGGCAACAACACATGTTGTAAACTATGACAGTATTTAAAACAAAATTCTTTTTTGAGGGGGCAAGACTAGGCCCTCACTCCTACACCAATACAGTAACTCCATGAATGCATACACTTTGGATTATGGAGAAACTTCCCCACTCCCATGGTTACACAATCTTGCTAATGTGAGTCAATTAAACTAGAACCCAGTATTCCTGTTTTGAATACAGACAGTGTGATCATACCTAGGAGACGTAATGAGCAAGGTGCAAGTATAGTGTGTATGATTACCTTGTTGTCCTCATCCATACCCTGCATCGATTCTGCTTGTGTTCTGCTCCTACGACTGGTGGACACCCAGCAGCTGCTAATGGTGGTTGCAGCTTGGTCCAGCCAGTATCCTGCTTCACATACTGATTTCAACACAATCCTTTCAGTCACATCAACCCCAGTCCCTCACTCTTACATACATACCACACACCATGGAAATGTACACATACTGTACATCTGTAAGTGATTCACAGGTAGAGGAATGTTCATCACATTCTTTGACTGGCAGCTTCAGTGTGCATCACTAACCTCCTATGATCACTCCGGCTGTACTTTTTGTTTTGGGGACAGCCAACCGTGGATATATTGCTAGGCCATCATATGCATAACTTGTTGATGGCATGGTTGCAGGTGGCCTCTGCTCCTGTCTACATCATCACTCTGTCAGCAGCATATATCCTGGGAGTAAGAAATCTGTATAGCATTCATTTGCATGCATGTGACAAAGTGCACCCTCTTTTTTTTACTCTGATGTGCACCATCTTAAGTTCATAATGTTGTTTCCCACTCCAGAACTGTACAGTATCTCAGTGTACATAATGTCACCTGCCTAATCTATTGACACCCCTCTGCACTTTGGTAGTCACTCTCCTTAGGGCTTTCAATTATAAAGCTGCACTCCCTCAAAAACACTCCCACTAACCAACATGCATATTTACTATTAATGTTGTACAGGGTGTCCTTGGCAGCCTACTCCATTGATTGCGATGATCATGCCTCTCTACACACCTATAGATAGCTACAACTGAAGTAAATGACCACTGAAAAGTGTGCTGTTGCTGACGCAGTTGTCAATGAACTGAGTTTGCAAATAACATGCATCAGTTAAAGTTGCACTCAGAAAAGATGGCCACTTGGTCTCACAAATAAATACTGTTCAAAGCATTCCTCACACTGAAAAAATCATATACCCACTCTTTATAGAAAATTAACATCGTCCAGCTTGGCAGTTTGGCACATTCTAATGCTCCAATAGGTCAACTGGTGGTGTCTACTAATACAGACACATTCTTGAAACAGTTTGAAATGCTCTAGTAAAATATTTTAGACAACAGATCTGGACATTATGGTATAAAATATACTCAGATTATGTGTTTTTTAGATGCAGAGTTACTGAAACAGCTGAACTTTGGAGTGACAATTCACAATTCCTGATAAAGGTTTGTATACATTTTAAATGCCTGAAAACATTACTCTTGTACAAATACAATAGTTTTAGGTCTCAACAATAACATGCCTTCACATATTATGTATGAACATACTGAGAAAAAGTAAAATGTGGACACTTGTTGCCAAGTTAAAGATTTACGCTGAAGATGCAGTATTTATTGATTTATTTTACACTTGTTGACCGGGCTAGTCTAGCTGGATATATGTACATTTTCAGTAGAGGCCCACGGAGAAAAGCTCCAAGCAATGGCAGAGACAAAATACAATACATAGTAATAGTTCCAAGAAAGACAGTATATAGTTTATAATTGAGGTTCACTTAGACTTGAACAGAGCAGTATAGTAGGATATGCTAAAATCAAATACATATAGCAAGCATTTGAGAGATAGCAATCAATAGAAATAATTAAAAAAGTATGAATGTATATTAAATTCTGAAAGACAGGACATGATTAAGTCTTCATTTTGTTTAAGAAATACCATAAAACACTAGTTTCAAATCTTTTCCATGCAGACTGCTTCAGCAGACTATACCCCTTCTAACACAGTAAATGCCTTTGAATGAAGAAGTCACAAACTGCCCACACTGTCTCTACCAAGACAGTTCAAAAATTGATTGCTTTCGCACACAGACTGACTCCCACTCTCCAAAATGACTATTTTCTGACTGAGTGCTGGATACCCTTATGACATTTGACTGTGAGCAAATGAAAAAAATTAAATTCAGGTCACAGTCCAACCACACACACTGCTTCTGATAATCCAGATGGATAATCAGTTGCTTCCATACAAAGATAATCTCCCCAAACCCCAAAAAGCACCTCCGATGTACATCTGTAATCAACTGAAAGAAAATCAGGACACAGCAATACATTTCATCTTGTTTCTGTCTCAGGTGTGTGTGTGTGTGTGTAGGCCTGAGGAGAGGGGACTGTAGCTGGTACATCGCTCCAGTGCCGGTGAAGCTCAAGGGGGACCAATGAAGCCCAAGAAACATCACAAAAACCGAAACGTGTCATCTCGACTCTCAAGAAGGAGACGTTCTTAGAAACTAAGACAAAGAACGGCGCAAGAACTTTCGCATACAAGATCGTAAAGCGTTGAGGGAGCGTGAAGCAATAGGTCATGACAATGATAAAATACTTTTGAAGTTTTGAGTGACATAAGATGGAGCATTCAAGAGTCAACGATTAAAGACTTGTGAAAGTGACCATCAAAGAGTGTTCTCACGTGTTCATTCCTACTAGCTTCAAACTTATTGCTCGGATTACTCCTGCTTGCTTTCCTGCCGAATCCCGGGAGGAAGAAAAAAATGGGACATGAGCCGATTAATCATGGACTGCAAAGAAGACTTTACAGGAAAGCGAAGGAAGAAATAATTCCACAGGTAAAGTTCCCTGTAAATGCAGCATAAAGCACCCACTGACATTGCGTGCCTTTTTGTCTAAGTTAATCGAGAGATTTGAGACTATTAACAGCTTGACGGTTAGCAGAAATCAATAGCAATATTGTCCTAACTTTCGAGCCACTAACAAAATTCTCGATAGCAATACGGCAAATTTCTATGTTCTATATTTCATTTCAGGTACTGGCCTTAAACATGTCATCTCAAAAATCTGGAGCTCAAAAACGTAAAGAAAAACAAAAACGTGATGAAATTAATAAAAAAGGACTGCAAACACTCAAGTTGGCGTTAAATGCAAAACGAGAGAAAATGACAAAAATGAAACTTTAGATTTAGAACAAGGTGAGCCAAACGCAGAACTGAAACAAAGGACAGAATCTTATGAAGCCAGTTTGGATTTATATCAAGTAAATCTTAATGTGATTCTTGCACAAAAGGTGGCTAACGCAAATGTGGATTTGGAGGATATGAGAGAAAAGGAGATTTGAAGGAACAAGGAGCTGGCCGACCGGCACTTGCGAACTGCTTCTGCTTCGGGCAAGAAAGACTGAAGAAAATGGCATCGGCTGGTTCTTTTATACCCCTGTCGCACTGACGTCAGGGAAGAAGCGACGACAACCGACGCCGGACCTAGACTTTGGAATTCGGCCGACCGAGGACCCGCCTGACGGCAGGAGAACCCATCTGTTATGACTGCAGCTGTATGCACGATGAACATCTGTGTTATGAAAGGTCATATTGGCAATCCTAAAACATTTCCCAAACATATGAATAACCAAGTTTTTCCAGAAAGCATACTAACATTTCGAAACTTGAATGGTGAGCAACATGTCCAAGATTGGCTTGTCTGGAGTGATGTTAAACAAGCATTATATTGTTTTCCCTGCCGATTATTTTGGAACAGTCTGTGTTGCAACATTAGCTCCACATCCAAGTCTATGCTTGCATCATCATCAGAATGGTCAGCTGCTGGAAAGTGGCGAAAATTATGTAGTCGCATCCCAGAACATGAGAGAAGCAGTCATAGGCAATGCTATCTGGCTTGGCGAGAATTAGAAAGACGCCTGTCTTCTGATAAGGGCATTGAAAGTCTCTTAAAGGCATCAATTGCAACAGAATCTGTCAAGTGGTACAACATTATGAAACGAATCACTGATGTTATACTATTCCTTGGAGAATGTGGGATTGCTTTGCGTGGTAGTTCACAGCGCATTGGTGACAAGGACAATGGAAATTTTTGGGGGCTAATAGAGTTGTTGTTTCATTGAGATCCAATTCTTAAAACATGTGTTGCAAGTTAGAGAGTCACAAGAAAAGGGGGAATGACTTCAAGTGCATTATCTCTCTGCTGATTCTCAAAATGAGTTAATTGCTGAATGTTCTGAACTTGCGAAAACATATTTTGCAGGACAGAAAGACTGCAAAGTACTTTGCAGTGATAGTTGATTCCACATCGGATGCATCTCATGTTGAGCAGACAACATTCCTGCTACGTTTGAAACTGTAGAAAGATTTCTGAAATTTGTTGACTGCAGTGACAAAACCGGATCTGACATAGCACAGATGATTGTAGATACATTGAACGAACATGATATTCCACTCTCTGATTGCCGAGCACGCAGGGTTATGACAACGCAACATGTCGGGAAAATATAAAGGTGCACAAGCAAGAATACTTCAGCAATGTTCAACAGCTATATTTTCTCCATGCGGATGCCACACACTCAATTTGTGTGGAAATGATGCTGTAGAATGTATTCCTGAAACCATAACATACTTTGGAACTATACAAACTGTTTAGAACTTATTTAGCTCTAGTCCATAATAGATGGAAAATTTTGCAGAATTGTATTGGCTGTTATCCTCATGGCATATCTAGCACACGGTGGTCATACCATGTTGAAAGTGTGAAGCCCTTTGTAGCCCATTTGCCTAGCATAAAATTAGCATTAGAAGACCTCTAGAAGCTGCACCTAACTGCCAAAACAAGAACAGAGATTAATGGAGTTTAGTCTTATGTGACATCATTCGTGTGTGTGACAATGTCTGTTGTATGGTACAAAATATTAGTTCCAGGTGATATCTGTAACAAAGTTAACCAATACAGAAATGCAACACTGGATGTTGAAGTGTCCAACATAAAAATCTTTATTTCAGAACTGACAGATCGCTGCAACAGCTGGAAAAGTATGTGGAGTGAAGCTAAGCATGTTGCTTCCAATTTACACCATCTGGAAGTCGTGGTGACGCAAAATGCAAAAGGAGGTTCCATGGTGAAGATGCCAAATTGTCACAGCAACATGAAACGGACGACTCCCCTGAAGAAGCGTATTTCAGAAAGTCTGTTTTCTATGTAATGGATAATGTTACTGGGGACATTCTGTTCGTTTCAATGCTGTAGTGAACATTTCTGAGAAGTTCAGCTTCCTCTGGAAGTACCTAACAATTCCTGTAGATGAGCTTAAAGAAAAAAAATCAAAAATCACTGGCAAATCAATATCCTGCTGATATCAGTGAAGATCTTTAATGGAGATGAGTCATCTGCCAGCTGTTCATCGATCAAATTTTGGAGTGAACCAGCTGAGCCCATTGGAGCTGCTGAACTGATTGAAAAAGTACAAACTGGAAAGACTCTCTCCAAATGTGTGTCTGTCTGTATATTCTGTTGACAATTTCTGCCACTGTCACCTCTGCAGAGTGCTCACTCAGCAAGCTAAAGCTGGTAAAACATTTTCTAAGATCCACTATGTCACAAGCGTGACTAGTAGATTTGGCAAGACTCAGTAGAGTCTGCTCTAGCAAAACAGATTACTTCTGATTATGTAATTCAGAGTTTCGCTAGGAAAAATGCCTGGAAAGCACCTTTGTTCAGCAGACAATAAATGCTATTATAAACGTCTTTTACTATTATAAATATATTACTTTATTATTACATTTATACCTATACATACTTATCTAAAATGTATCAATGTAATCTACGACTGATATAATTAGAAATAATAATATGCACACTTACATGTGCGTGTAGAATTTTGTACAAGGGCCCACACATCTTCTTTGTACCAGGGCCCGGAGTTTCTCTCGGCGGCAGTGTGTGTGAGTATTATGTACATGGTTATAATTCACTCAGTTGACATTCATGTGCAACTAACTGAACCGGAGTGTGATTTTTTTGTAAAGGGAAGTTTTTGCAAATGACAGACTGGCAACTTTCTGTTAGACTAAGGTAAGTGGCTTTGTGGTATGACTGGGAGCTTACGTGTGTTTTAGGGTTATGGCCCGGTGGGGACAGATTAAATATGCATGAGTTACAGTTAGGGTTATGGTCCAGTGGGGACAGATTAAATATGCATGAGTTACAGTTAGGGTTATGGTCCAGTGGGGACAGATTAAATATGCATGAGTTACAGTTAGGGTTATGGTCCGGTAGGATAGATTACATATGCACGAGTTACAGTTAGGGTTGTGGTCCGGTAGGATAGATTACATATGCACGAGTTACAGTTAGGGTTATGGTCCGGTAGGATAGATTAAATATGCATGAGTTACAGTTAGGGTTATGGTCCGGTAGGATAGATTAAATATGCATGAGTTACAGTTAGGGTTATGGTCCGGTAGGATAGATTAAATATGCATGAGTTACAGTTAGGGTTATGGTCCGGTAAGGGGCTAGACTTAGTCTCTGTGTGTGTGTCTCTGTGTGTGTCTCTGTGTGTGTCTCTCTGTGTGTGTCTCTGTGTGTGTCTCTCTGTGTGTGTGTCTCTGTGTGTGTCTCTCTGTGTGTGTCTCTCTGTGTGTGTGTCTGTGTGTGTGTCTGTGTGTGTGTCTGTGTGTGTGTCTGTGTGTGTGTGTCTGTGTGTGTGTGTCTGTGTGTGTGTCTGTGTGTGTGTGTCTGTGTGTGTGTCTGTGTGTGTGTGTGCCCAAACTGTCTTGTATAGTGGTAGCATTACTGAAAGTTTTTATACAAGGTGCACAATTATGGTTAAAGGCAGGGTAAGCCTCCTGCTCCTCCTTAGTAATGCATGCTAACCCTAACCCCAACCCTAACTGTGCACCTTACTTGAAAAAAAAACTCTAACACTACCACTATTCAGACAAATTTGAGCTGAATGGTTGGTAGGGTTACGGATAGTGTATTCAAAAAGAAAATTAATTTGTTTCTTCTTTAATGTTCTAAATAGCATTCATTTGTGTTGTCAACATAATGAATGGTTGACATGTTTTGGGTGATTTTTTTTGTGTTAATATTTAACATGTCGAGAATTCATTAGTTAAATTTTATATACAAATATACATATAAAACACACACAGTGATGCAACAAGCAGCCTTACAGATCTTGGTTCTTCAGAAGAAATTCTCCAGCTTGGTGCCTTCAGTACAGAGTCTACATGTCCTCACTGTGCTCGTGGATTTGTATAAGGTGCTCAGGTTTCCTCCCACATTCCAAACACATGCAGTTAGGTCCACCAAACTGCCCATAAGTATGTATGCAATGAGTGTCAGCCAGTATCCCTAAATACCCACGCGTACATTAGTGTGCTACACAAAAATCTACCATTGTTTGTCACCTCATTAATCCCTACATACTCAGTCGACTATCTGTATACACCAAGTACCTCAAGTAAGACGTTTGTGTACAACCTGCCAACTCCACTACTGATGAAACTGATACATTAGTAACAAGCCTGCTAATCCTGAAACACCATAAACACTGTATTTTAAGGGGGCGGGGGGTCAAGCCATTCTACAGCCCTACAACCCATTACATAAATACACAAACTCCATGCTTGTAAGACTGTGGAGAAGAAAGAAATGCCCTCAAGGGTGAAAATACTGCTCGTCCATACTGCAATATCACAGTATCCAAACAACAATGAAAACATGGATACTGTTCAATTCCAACAACCAGGAGTGGGGAGATTACAATGGATCAGATATCTGTCTCAAAATGGTCAATTTCTAATATCCACAGTGCACCACAAAGCCATGGTCAGAATTACAGTGATGCAGGATTTCTACTTGTGCATCAGTTGGTGTGTGTGTGTGTGTGTGTGTGTGTGTGTGTGTGTGTGTGTGTTTACATATAAAGTACGTGGTATCCTACTACCATTTCACGCTACTCTTTGTAGGACTATAGAGCTGCACAGGCATACACCTTGGTTGTTGTATCCCTGAATGCCTGCAGCTATATTCCTGATTGCACAGTCTACAGGGATACAGTATGTATTGCCACAGAACTATGCTATGTAGGGTTTTGGCACTACAGAGATATGTATCCCTTGAGTGACCAACTCTGAATATACATGTTAACAGATTTACAGTAAGAGGTACTATAGCCATGTCTCACAATGCCTTATGCAGGGTTATGGAGCTGCAGGGATCTTTTCCTGTGTCTGCAACTGTGTCACTTATCTGCAAACAGCAACATGTCTACAATTACACAGTACATGGTACCAAGGCACTGTGCCAAGCGGGGTTATGGTACTACAGGGACTTGTATTCATTGTGCGACTCTGTCTCTGTATATGCATGTTAAAAGATCTTGTCTCTGTATATGCATGTTAAAAGATCTACTGTAAAACGAGCCACAGGACAGTCTCATGCTACCCTATGCAGAGTTATGCTGCTGCAGACATCTGTTCTCATGTGACTATCTGTGAATAGCAACATGTGTGCATATATACTATGAAATTATGAAAAACCTATTACCATATGCCCCAATACTCACATGAATGTAGCTGTATCAATGAATAAGCACATACCTACAGATTTTAACACAGAACAGTGTATGCTTTGTGCTCACTGTTATACAGTTCATGAGCTTTTGGGATTCACTTTACTGTTATTACTTTAAAGAAGACACTAATCATTTTAGACACTAAAAGCAATTTGGAGTTGTAGTAGTCCAAAAAGGGGTGTTGCCAAATAACCTTATGAAAGTCAGTTTGGGTAAAAGGTTTCAAAAAGAAAACAATACACAGAGCCCCGATTCATTAGCATCAAAACAGGGGACAGAAGTAAAAAAATGTATGCTTTGAGAAAGCCCGGGGAAAAGTAAAAGCTCAACTTTTGTCTTAAAAAAAAATAAATAAAAGTGAACATTACTGCTGTTTTTAGAAGTTGCTGCTCTACCACAAGGTTTTTTAAGCATGTACTTAAAGGATAACAGTGTCAAGAGAGTCTGAAAGCTTGGTCAAGTGACTCGAAAGGGCTTATTTTCTGACTGCAACACACTATATTGAAACTTATGAACATGCTTTTCAGGACTATACAAGCACTGAATCAGGTGATGAGAGAAACTATGCTGTTTTTTTCCCAGCTTGTGTGCTGAAAACTGTAGGCTTGCATGTACTGCTTCAAGTAAAAGTTTATGCAGTTGAAGTGACCCTGTTTGTTAGGCTGAAATGAAACACCCCATCTTTCTGCCTGACAAGTTGAAGTGAAGCCATTTGGGTTTTTCCTGGGGGGGTAAAAAAAAAAACTTGTTGTGAGTTAGAATAAAATTCAGACTACACAATTTATCCTGCATAGGTTTGTGCCCTACCAGCAGTGTCTGTATTGAAGAGTATTTTAGGTTATGAGAAGCAACTTTGTCACAAGGTATACAGTAGGTAGGGCCACAGCACTGCATGCTGACCTAAGAACGGTTATGGTTTTACACGGATTTATACCTGTGTGTGCTACTGTAACCCTGAACACCCACTTCTATAGGTATACAGTATGTGATATAATAGTACTGTGCTATGCTGCCCTGGATGGGGCTATGGCACTAAAGGCACATGAACCCCCTTGTGTGACTGCACTCCTAAAAACCCATTATGTTAACAGGTATACAGTATTAGGATTCCTGTGCAAGGTTAAGAGGATACCTGTGCAAGGTTATGATGCTGCAGGATCTCTTCCTGCATGAATGACTGTATTCATGAATACTCCACAACTACAGGTAAATGAAATGTGGTACTACAGCACTGTTCCTTGCTGCCTCTGCACTAATACACTGCTGTAGGGACACAAACCTGTGTGCGAGCATATCTTTCACACTATGTTAACAGGTATACAATATAAGGTACCACAGAGAAATAGTGAAGGGTAACAATGCTGCAGGTGTGTGTGTGTGTGTGTGTGTGTGTGTGTGTGTGTGTGTGTGTGTGTGTGTGTGTGTGTGTGTGTGTGTGTGTGTGTGCATCTGTTTGTCTGTCTCCTTGAAAGCCCCATGTCTGCAGTAATACCAAATGTAGTACCATGGCATTCTCCCATGCTACCTGTGCAAAAGTATGCTGCTGTGGGAATATGTACCTGCTTAAGTAACTATAACGCTGAATGTCCATGCATTACATGTAAAAAAAAGTCTTGACCACATCCCTAGCAACTAAGTCCAATTAGCAGTTCAGGCTTCTCCTAGAGTTGACACTGGGAGAAGAAAAGCCCCGTCACCTTCCTATGGGGGAGAGATCAGGATGATGCGTTGGTGAGGAGCATCCTCTCTCCAGCTCAGGAGGAGGTCAGAGCTCAGGAAAGCTGCTAGACATGTCATGTGGGTAGGTCTGGAGGAGTCTCCAACCTAGTACTTACAGTGGTGATGCCACCAGGACCATAACTAATATGACAAAACCAGCATCATAAGGTGGTGCCAGCACTAGGGAGGCATTGCCATAACAGCTATAATCTGCAATATCTGCTGGTGGCTATGAGGACTCTCTAGCTCACTCCCTCACCTTCCATGCTGAAATGTCTCTACCACAGCTTCCTAACCAATTAGTAATGTACAATGTGTGGAAGGGGCAGAGATGGACTCACAGGAGCACCTCACCACCAAAGGTACATTCCTAATCAAAAAACAATAATAAAAACAGGGATAAAGCGTGGGACAACTGGCGCAAAACCAAAACCCCCTCTACTAGGCAAAAATTCCTAGAACTACGCAAAAGAACCAAAAAGCTTATAAAACAGGACAAAATCCAATACTACCAGTCTGCCCTTACCTCCTCCCAACATAACCCCAAACAATTATGGTCCTCAAACTCCATCCTCCACTCAGGTAAAGTAAGTACAACCACTCCTAACTTATCTCACTCCTCCGAAAATAGTGCTACCTCTTTCAACAATCACTTCACACAAACTGTACTATCACTAGCTAGTCAACACAACCCCCCCCCATAAACTAGAACCAACAAACTCCCAACTAGCTTCTCTTTCTTTCCTGTTCCAACCTCCAAAGTAAAACGACTACTAACTAAACTTAAAACCACCAGATTAGCAGCAGACAACCTCCCAGGTGAATACATTCAACTTGCAGCTGATGCTCTAGCCTACCCCGTATCACTCAGATCTCTGTCAGAAAGTTATGTTCCTACACTATGGAAAGTCTCACACATTTCCCCTACACAAAGGAGGCCCCTCCACAGATCTAACCAATTACCGCCCCATAGCTATTCTCTCGCCACTCTTCAAAATACTAGAGAGATGCATTCATTCTCAAGTCTCAGATCACCTCCTTGCTAACAACCTCCTCTCCAACACACAACACAGTTTCCGACCTAACCATAGCACCACCACCGCCTTACTCTCTTTCTCTAACACTATCCTACAAAATAAAAATGCAGGTTCTCTCTCCTCAGCTACCTTCCTAGACCTCTCTAAAGCTTTCGACATGGTCCCACACAAACAACTCATCTCACTTCTCAATAACCTATCCTCCTATCAACCAGACATCAACTGGTTTCAGAGTTACCCATCTGACCGCCAACAAGCAGTTGTTTGGCAGGACAACCTATTCCCCCCCCCCAACTACTAGTCTCCATAGGAGTGCCCCAAGGGTCCATCCTGGGACTCCTACTCTTCTCTATTTTCACCAATAATCTAGCCTCAGCCACAACACATGGCACACTCATACAATACACAGATGACTATCATCTGCACAGCCCACTCCCTACCAGAACTGCAAAAAGTCACACAGTAAGCATTTTCTTCTATTGAAACTTGGTTATCTGATGCCCAACTAATACTAAACCCAAACAAAACAAAATTACTAATCTTCCAACCCACCAAACTTACCCTAGACAGCTCTCACTTTAACATCACAGCAAAAGACACCACCGTCCATCCTACAGAACACACCAAATTACTAGGAGTAGAAATAGACAAACTGAACTTTGACATTCACATTTCCATGACCATTAAAAAAGTGCACAAAAAACTAGGAGCATTCTATAGAAATCGGCAACTACTTACCAAAGCAGCTAAAATTTCGGTAGCAAATTCTCATCTTATTTCTACCCTACTCTACGCCTCTCCAATATTTACTAACTTTAGACAATGCGATCTAAATAAGCTCAAAACCTGCTACAACAAAATTGCCAAATTCGCCACAGGGACTTCCTACCATACTCACCACTGTCTCTCACTAGCAGAACTGGGCTGACTAGAGCTCCCCCACCTCCTTCAATGGTACCAACTCACACTCGCCCACAAACTAATAAACCAACCACTAAGTCCCATCCCTCCAGAATCTACTCCAACCCTACATAACCACGAGACCACAAAATCCAGCCACAACCCTACATAACCACGAGACAACTAAATTCCAGCCACAACCCTACATAACCACGAGACCACTAAAATCCAGCCACAAAAACCTCCTACAGGTCACAAGAGCCCTTAACTCTGCTGGAGAAGCATTATTCTCCTGCACTATAGCCAAACTCTGGAACTCCCGCCCATCCTCAATTATCTCTAACTTCTTGCACCCACTTTAAATCCTTACTAAAAATCACACTTCAAAACTTGCCAAATATGCCCTTGCAACCCCCCCTCTAATACCATCCACTCCACCCACCCACTACCTCTCTCAGCACCCTATCAACAACCTACTCTTATAGCAAGCTTGGCTACTCATGTTCCCAGCTACCTACCACATAATACTAACTTCTTGTAGCAAAAACTGCTAATGGCGGTTATGTACCTCAAAAACAGATTATATCAATTGTTCACTGATGAATCTCAACTACATTTGTAGCCATGTTTAGTATACGTCACCATATTTTAAAATTGTACTATGTTCTACAGCTGTTTTCTTCTTGTCTTGCGTCCTTAACTGGACTAATGTCTATATTTAAATGGTATGTTTTTAACTGTATAACGCAAATAATATTTAATGTGGAGCTTTTCTCCCCGGGCCTATGCTGAAAATGGACCCATGTCCAGTCGGACTCTCCCGGTCAGCAAATTTAAATAAATAATCAAGATCACTTGCCAAAATGCGTGTGTGTGTGTGTGTGTGTGTGTGTGTGTGTGTGTGTGTGTGTGTGTGTGTGTGTGTGTCCACGTGTTTATAAAAAGAGTACACTCTGCTGGGATTGATACCTGTGTATGTGTGACTGTATCCCTGAATACCAATGTCTGCAGATAAACAGCATGCTGTGCAAGGGACTAGAACATGTGGGACCATTCAGTGCTTACTGATATTGTGCCAGTTTTAAAAGTATTTATTACACAGGTACATATACTATCACAGTTCACTGCAGACTAAAGGACTGGCAGCATTACGTGACATACAGCTCCCACTATGCTAAGCTCCTCTAAAGAAGTAAACTATAATGCATTTTTACAGATCATGTGAGACAAATAACCAAGCATGTGACCGAGTGATATTTGCGTACTCACATACTACAAATAACCTGTACACTGTGCAGAGATCAGTGAGTGTGTGTCTGAATCTCAATACCCAGATATTACATGTAAACAGAACATTGTGCAGATATTGGTACATGTGCAATTCACTGTATTTGTGAATGACCACACAACTGCATGCCTGCTTCACCAGAATGAACAGTTTTTATCACCTGGTGTTGCTACATTTAAATCAAGTTTTGCTTTTCCAATGTGACAAGCAGCTAAAAAGGTAACCCAAGTGTGATATACCTTTAATTTTATGTTACAGTAAACATAACTGCACACTCAAAAGTTAATCACAGAATTGTTTTTTTTTTTTTGTTTGTTTTTTTACTATCCCCTGTGTGTAGTTTAGTGCTCAGAAACATTTCAGTACGATTCAATTTCTTCATTTTCACTCTCTCTGCCACAGATCCCAATGCCCCACCAACTTTTTCCAATTCAAATCTCATGCATACAAACCACAGGAGATACCACATTATTTATGTGGTTTTCACTAAGTCAGTGCTCACAGTTTTACATCTTGCCGAGGTTGTTGTTGTGTCTTTCGGCTTTTCCCAGTTAGGGGTCGCCACAGCGGAACTCCAGTCCGCTAATGATTGGCAGTTGATTTTTACGTACAGAGTTGCCAGCCCTGATGCACAACCTTCGACAAAAGAACACCCATTCACGCATGTCTCCACGCAGAAGACGCTCTAGCTGAGTCTCGAACCAGACAGAGTCTTACTGTGAGGCGACAACGCTACCGCAGCACCACCACCACGGATATGAACTATAAAAATCACACCAACAGATAAAGTCAGGAAAGCAATTAACTGTTCTCCAAAGCCTTTGTTGTTGGAAGACACCTTTACAAGATGAAGCAGAAAGTATAATCCTGCAACACTACATAAACAAATCTGAAAAACACAAATGTTTGGTCAGTGAAGTGTTGCCATAACTGAACTATGGAAAATCAAGGCTAATATGGCATACTAGAAGCCACTTGTAGCAGGTAAGTGTCAAACATCAGTCACAAATAACTACGCCAGATCTCAAAACTTATTACCTCAGCAATGCAGGGGATAGTTCACTACAACTAAAGCTTTGAATAGGTAACTTGTTGTTGTGTCTTTCGGCTTTTCCTGGTTAGGGGTCGCCACAGCAGAACTCCGGTCCGCTAATGATTGGCAGTAGATTTTTACGTGCAGAGTTGCCAGCTCTGACGCACAACCTTCAACGAAGGTACGCCCATTCACGCATGTCTCCACACAGAAGATGCTCTAGTTAAGAATCGAACCAGACAGTGTCTGAGGAGACGACGCTACCACAGCCCCACCACCGCAGTTTGAAAGCTTTGAATAGGTAACAAAAACCCATAATAAAGTTACTTTGCCTGAATAAGATGTAACTGCACCAAGGAAAGCTTCTTAACCTCTTACAGTTAATACAAATCACAGTGATTCATTAAAAATGCAATACTAACAATGCTTCGACAGGCAACCCAAGAAGACTGTTATTCACAGCACTGACATTATAAGTAAAATCAAAAACAAAACCACCTGACTGTGTCTAGGCCGTATCAAATTATGAGAACACACAGAACATGGTAGGAACCACAAAGACAAACAAAAACAAAACCATACCAATGTGGCAGGTCTCACCTGGGTCATTTTGGGAGCAAAACAAATTAAATATAACACTAGACACACAATGTGATATTTAGACACTAGTACTTTCACAGAAGCTCAAAAACGTGATGAAAACCTTTTTTTTTTTTTTAATTTCCTTTGTGGAATCTTTTTTAATGAGGCAGGGAAGAGAATTACTACCAAATTACCTGTCTGCCACATGTCATAGCTATATTTCTATGCTACTTGAATTGACAAAGTTTATGTGCATTGACTTACCTGCTCCTTTGCTCTGGAGATCCATGTCTGGAGAAGGAGTTCTACTCTTGACTTGTGATATTTTCGAGTAGTCTTGACAGCAATGAAAATATCCAGAGGTTGCAGACTTTCTTTCACAATTTCAAGTGCTGTCTCACCAGGTCCTTCTGCAATAATGTCTTCCTCCTCCTCCTCTTCCTCCACACCAGCCTGAGGATATTGTTTCTCCATTTGTTGAGACAGATGAGACCATCTTCTGTTTCCCACCTCACCAAGAAACTGATGGACAGTTCTGTTTTGAAAGACATCTAAAACACTGACTACACCAGAAGTAATCAAGTGAGTTGTTGCAACCCTTTCCAAACTTCTGTTAGCAGATAGGGACCAACGGAGCTGAAGTAAGTCTGCTGGTTTCCGAAGCAGATGGAATCCAGGAACAAGGAGAAGAAGGAAAGCACAGATGGTGACAGAAAGCAGAAAGCAGAGCTTACTGAATGCAAACCAGGAAATAGTCATTCTTCAGCCCAAACCAGTCTCTTGGGCCAGCCAGTCATGCGGTCATACCAGTTAGCCATTGCACTACTTACTGCAACACTGCAAAAGAAACACAAGATTAGCTACAGCTGTGGTCAAGGCTTCATTCTCACTCTATTCCTTATTTAAGAGCAGTCACTAAACTACACGGTACCTCTGCTCACCTGTTCCACAATGTGTTTTCTGACAGCATGTCTACTGATTTCAAGAGCACACACATTTTTTGAGAATCTCCCAACACACACACTCTAAATGCGGACCTAAGATGCTGCATCTCTTTGTATGCAAATAATCCTATAAATCAGTATTAGTTACAACATACAGTATGTGACAACACAGCAGCTTAGTATTAATTATTATGAGTACCACGTGTCTATATGCTTTAAGTTTCTGTACGTTTCAAAAGTACAAGTAGAAAGCGAATATTTAAGTCTAAAATGAATCCATTGTTTGCCATGTCTATTTCAATTACACTACAGTGTATCAGTGTCAGATTTCCACATCATGTGCTTTAAGATTCTCTAATGCCTGTACCACATATACTTGGGATTGTGTGACCTTTCCTCTCTACCATTTCTGTTAGTGTTCCTTTAACAGTGTAGTGAAGAGTAGAGGGACAAAGTCAGCAGTGAAGTGAAAGGTAATTAGAACAATGGAAGAAGAGTTAAGAAGGGAAGTACTTTGGGAAGAAAGTCTTGGACCTTTTCACAAATCATAACTTCCTGAATCTTACTTTTCTGATCTCAACTCCTTGAATATTGCAGTCTCAGAATGTTTGTGTCTTTCGGCTTTTCCCCGGTTAGGGGTCGCCACAGCGGAACTCCAGTCCGCTAATGATTGGCAGTAGAGTTTTACGTGCTGGCTTGCCAGGCCTAACGCACAACCTTCAACGAAGGAACGCCCGTTCACACATGTCGCCACACAGAAGACGCTCTGAGAATCGAACGGGCAACGTCTGACTGAGGCGACAACGCTACCGCAGCATCACCACCGCAGTCAATATTGCAGTCTCAGAATGATTTTAAATTACTCAGTTACACTACAAAACTGCAGTTGTGTGAAATGTTTACTCACCTTTCAGAGTGGTTCTCTCTCCTATGAAGTCAAGCAACTATGCAGTTAGTATATGTAAGTAAGGGGGGGGGGATGTGACATCCTCTATGTGAAGCAGCAAGGGACCTGACCCCTGAAAAAAATACTTTATTGAAGGCACTCACAGTTTTGGTGGGTCTGATCAACAAGTTTGACTGGACCATCCTCCTCTCAGCAGCTTATGATTGGACTTCTTGTAGTGGATCCCATTTGAGAATGGCAAAAATGCAGCATCAATGAGTGATTAAATAAGTAATATTTATATCTGCTATCACAGCCAGGACTGTGGCTGAAAAGGAGCCAAGAAGGACCAATTATCTTACTCTGTAAACAAATGAACAGCTAAAAATGCATGCAAGCTAGAGTTGCAGATTCTCATCAAGTACTGTAAGGAAGAGTGTCTAAATGAGTTATTTACATCAGTACTCACAAAGAAGGGGATATGTCACAGTGGGAAGGCAGGTGATGGGTAATTACAGAGTGGTAGATACTATTATACACCAAGTTAGAAAGTACAGGAGGTGCTGGTTAGACTGACAGAAGACAATGGAAATCACAGCTTGTATTCAAACATTCTAAAGCTCTGATGGAGGTATCAGCCCCACCCACCCCACAGCAGTGAGGGTTTGACTGAGAAGTGCTTACACTGATTCTTCTCCTCAAGGCAAGGAAATGAGCACAACCAATTATAGACCTGTTTGTCCTACCTCAGAAAGAGTTAAATCCACAGGGAAACTACTATGGAGATAACTGGTAGAATCCATGGATGCTGCTACCAATTCAGGTTTGTCTTGAAAAGACCCCCCACACCCAATATTAATGTCACTTTTTATGACAGGAACAAAATGGTGGATGTGCTGTACCCTGACCTTACTAAAGCCTCTGACTCCTTCCTCCTTAAATGGTTAACTAGCTAACAATGTGGTATGGTGATGGGGAAGGACAGTCAGGTGATCCTAGGTCTAGGAAACAGAAGGCAGGGAAGGCAATAGGACTAGCATCATGCAAACAGATGGGCTAGTTGAATTGCACACAGATCTCTCCCGGGACTGGTACCCTTTGGAATGAGTGTGTCTTGACAGACAGCACATTCGACCTATCACAACTGACACCAAGATTTACAGGTGATATTAGACAGGCAAAAACAGTACAGAGGGACCTCAAATGACTAGCTAAAAAAGAGCTGAAATTCAAGGTTGCAACATTTAAAGTCTCATACTTAGGAAACACAAAACACCAGAGTACTGGTTGGAGGAGGTAAGCTGAACAACACAAGGCAAAATAAATTATGGGGTCCAAGTTGCCGCAGAAGACTTGGTCTGAAAAGGGATACATCCAAAAAGGAAATGATCACAGGAGAGTAAAGGTAATCTTACCACTTTATTCATCTACGGTCAGGCCACAGCTGGAGTACTGTGCACACTTGTTACCCTTTGACAGAAAAGGAAGGGAAGCGAACAGGACTCATGCAACATGGTCAAAGCATACAGTCAGAAATCAATAAATGAGACAAATAATTAGAAAGCAAATCCATCAAATGTCAAGTGATCTAGAGTACAAACACGCCCCCCCCACACACACCATAACAAGCCTCTCTGCATCTTCTCATCAAAGGAGAAAGTGGCAAAATGGAAAGTTAGCCACACAATCTTGACAAATTGGTTTGCCTGTTTATCCATTTTATCTATTTTATATATTGTCTCTGCATGTATTGATTTATGCATCTCTAGTTGTCAGCCGGGATAGTCTGGCTGACCTAAAAGCCCCTTTCAGCGAAGGCCTGGTCAGAAAAGCTCCAACACACAGTTAATAAGTTTCAAAATATTTGAGACAGTATACTGTGTACTAGACAATAAAGTCGTGAGTAACACACAGGGAGTGATCAGACACGTTTTAAAGAGGGATATAATCATGTACATCAATGAAGTATATACAAGTTAGTTTCTTCGCACAGTGACATATTACTGGCACAAATTATATAGTTTCAGTCAGAATTTTAATGGTATTGAGACTTCATGCTATTAGTAACAGTGCATCAGAGGTATGTGAAAAACAGAAGTTAATATGCGTTAGTACAGGGAGATAAAGAGGTATGGTGGGGAAACCGATAGCAGGAAAGAGAGAGAGAGAGAGACAGGGCATAGTGACAAGATTACAGTTCCAGGTACATGTTGGTATTTATTCAGTTGTTACAGTAATACCTTACTACTTAATTCTGATTGCAAGTCTGAGGGGACCAAGTTCCATAATTTACCTACATAAACTAAGTAAGAGGAAACACTATGGCAATTATATGACTTAGCTGTGACTATCTGACTTTTTAAAAACATCTTTAAGTTATCACTTATGACACAGACAAGCATACATTTATATAAATGACAACAAACCAGACTGAATTTCAGTTGCAAGCATTACACATCTACCAAATCATTGTCAGTCAAAAATAACATAGGTCATTTTCATTCCTCCCTTGTATGTATTGTTTCCATAATTCCCACTTTTTCTATGTAATTTGCTCCTACACTTTTCTAAAGATCCCAGTTCCAGTTGTTCATTTCTGTTACTATATTCACTACTTCTGGAACACTTGGTTTAGACTGATTTCCATTTTCTAGTTATCGCTTTTTTGGCAGCCACCATAAGGCCTTACTATGTCTAGGCAATTCCAATTCTATATCACAGCTGAGAAAAAATAATTTCCTTAGATACACCAATTTGCTCACCCAGTATCTTTGATAAGAGTAGTCTGCAGGAAACCTTTGAAATCTGCCAACTCATTACACTCCCAAAAATATGTTCCCAATTACCTCTTTCTTCCCCATCACACCTCCAAAATGTATTTGCAGTCTACCAGAGGAAAATTTCTCTGGATTCTACTTTGGGTATAAAAATACCTATGTAAACATTTCCAAGAAAAAATCCTAAATAGTCTGGATTTTGTTGCATATTTAAGAGAAATACATATACCTCCCCCATTGTTTCTTGGTGGATTGCTTATCCAGTCTCTCTGCCCAATCCTGTCTAAACTCCGATTGATTCTTACAGTTATCATGCAATATTTTATACACAAATTGCTATTCCTTTTTTAATAGCAGCTTTCTGGTCTACTAAAACCTCTACCAGTGCTAGTCTCATTTAGGACCCCCCCTCACCATTTCTTCCTCTTTATCTATACTCTGATATCAATCCTTGATAGGGACGGCAATTTGTAACCTGTAGACCAAACAAATTCTTGGTGTATTCCCATTCTATAACCTTTCCCTCTAATTATTTGCTCCTAATATTTTGGTTCCTTTGCCAGTTTTTTCTGTATCCCTAATTGCAGTCATACCTATTGGCAGAATCTCCTTTTTCTATGTTAGCTTAGATCTTAGAATACTTTCTGCTACTTTATGACTATAATATCCTATATGATTAATATTACTCACTTTAAAGATCTGCATCCAAAATCCCAGTCTCTCCTTGTTTCTTCAGCTTACCCCATTTCATAATCATCCCTTTCCACTTTGATTTGTAGCTTTCTGCTTGTGCTACATATAGGAGCCTTAACTGTGTAGCTCTGAAATACTCCTTCAAATTGCGTAATCCCAATCCACCTTGTTCTGTTAGAAGAATCCAATTATCCCACTGGGCACTTGATGTCTGCCCCTCCCACTCCCACATACAATCCTTTATCTCTTTATCACTTACTATTCACAACTTTTCCTCTGGTTGATGAAAATATGCCTGACCTGTGTATAAGACTAAAGGGACTAAAAACATTTTAGCTGCTTGTATCTTATTAATCATATCACGGAGCTTCCAATTTTCAGCTTTTGTATTCTCTTTTGTTTAGTCTCTTCCCACATATCCTTAGCTGTCACACTAGAATCATTTTAATCCATACTCCCAAGTACTTAATTGTCATATTCCCATAAATATGTACATTGCTAAACCAATTTGTGTGCAGGAACATAATTTACAGCTATTGCCTTTGTTTTAGCTTCATTAATTTTGTATCCTGAAAAGATGTGAAACCGCCTTAAAATGTTCCACAACACTGAAATGTCCTTTTCTAGTTTTTATCAGGTATAAAATATCACTACAAATACAGCCAGCTTTTCTTGACTACCATACCAATTACATCCTTGAATCTCTGTCCAAGTCCCTTATTTTCTTTGTCAATGGTTCTAAATATAATGCAAACAAAGGGTTAAGAGGACACCCCCTGCCTAGTCCCCTCTGCTCAATCCCTCATACATCTCAAAATCAACCACATAATTTTACCAGGGAATGCAAATGCTTCCATTGCCCTGCACATAAAGTCCCAGTTTACTCTGTCAAATGCTCTCTCTGCACAAAGACCCGCCAACAACAGTGGTATTTTCTTACATTCTACTTCCCTCTGGATCATCAATGTTCTGTTAATGTTGCCAAATGTTCGCCTCCCCTCCAAAAAAATACACAGATTCATATCTATCAATTTTGGCATCACTTTTATCATTCTTTTAGCTATTATGCACAAACATTTTATAATCATGGTTTAGTACTGAAATAGGCCTGTATGAAGTTGGATCTACAGCTACCACTGCTTTCTTCCAGGATGTTGGTACTTCTCTCCCTCTTAAAACACTGTTTTCCTTCCTAGCTTCCATACTTCCACAGGAATATCATCTAGTTCTGGGAGACTTTCCTATGGATTGGTTATACACATCACCATTTTTATCTCATCTTCTCCTATCCTAACTGTTAGTAACTGAGCCTCCTCTACATCTAACCTCAGCATGTTTAATTTTTCCATAAACATTTCCATGTGTAGCTTTTCTTAATTTCCATATTTCTCTGCTTTATATAGACTTTCATAGAATTTCGGAAACATTTCTAATACTGCTACAGGATCTTTCATTATCTTCCTTGTTGTAGGCTCCCTAAGCTTGGCAACAGGCTTTTCTTTCTGTTGACGAAGTCATTCTGCTAAATTCTTTTTAAACTCTAGATTTACTATCAAAAACAGTTGCTTAACAGCAATCTTTCTAGAGGTGATCCCTTATTTTCTGTTTAGTATTCTGTTGCTCTTGTTCTGCAAGATTCCCCTATTTTGCAATACTTTTTAACATTTGTCAGCCCTCTAAATAATTCCCACTACTTAACCATATCTCGCTTTCTTTTATTTCCATCCTATTTTTAAACTCTACTTTAATTTGACCCACTTCCTAGTTATATTTTCAAAAAAGTCTATCTTTTCTAATAGCTCCTGAATAATTTCCACTACCTATTCCCTAAATTCCTCTCTCTTCAACAAATAAGTGGGAAAGTGGCACTGTCTCACTTTTATTTCATTACCCTGTGTTTTTATTTTAGTTATTATTAGTGCATGATCTGAAACAGTTATTGGGTGCATATCAAGACCTTAAGTTAAATGCACAAGTTTCTGTGAAATGCAAGTCTAGCCTAGCCCAGTTTGTGTATCTTGGGGAATAATATGTAAATTCACTCCAAACTCCTAGTACTGAATTCACATATTCCAAGCCAAATATTTTCATAAACGTCTTCAAACCTCTACCTTCCTGTGCCTCCCCAGCCACATCTTCACTGCTGCAAATCAATTTCCAGTCTGCACAAATAAGTAATAGTCCTTGCTGAAAGCTGACTATCTCTCTCAGAATTTTCTTAAGTTCTATTATAGCAGTTTTCAGTGAAATATAAATACATGCCAGTGTAATCCTCCTCCCTTGCCAGCAGCCCCTTAGTAGTACAAATCTACCATTATTATGTTTTTAACCTCTTATATCACTACTGGAGTTCCTCTTGCAATTAGTGTAAGTACTCCTCTTTTCCTTTGTCCCAAGTATTCCACTGAACAACCATTCTGGAAACCTTTCTTTATCAAATTCACATTCAGTTATTTCCAAGTGTGCCTCCTGCAGCATAGCTATTTGCACTCTACATCTCAATACAATTCACTACTCTTTCTTTTTGTATTTATCTGCAAGACCATTGACATTTAAAGACATTATAGAAAGCATTGTGTTGAAAAGTTATTACTCCCACCTTTTATGTGCAACCACTTTTTTGTCAAGTGTCTAGTTCCAGCTTTTGTGTTACATACTTACACTGTGTCAGATTGATCTTTTATACTGGTGTTTTTGTCATGTCCATTTCAGCCTATAGGTCATATCTTACAAAACTTTTTGTTTTATTGAAAGCCCTCAAAAACCACACACACACACCCCAATACCCTCCTAAAGCCTACTAACTTAATACAAACAAACCTACATACATTTTGAAATATTGAAGCTTTACCCTCCGAATAGGACGTGTGTCCCAAACCGACAGCCACACACACTTGAGTTAACCTAAAAAAGGTTATCCATGCTAAGATGCATGGTACAGCCCATGATTATACAAAGTGCTGTTGGATTTTGTCTTACCTTTACAGCTCTCCCAGCTGGGAAAACACTTGAATGCTTTCAGAAAACATTACTTCCTAGCTATTTCTCTTTATAATACTGTCTCCAAGCAGACAAGAGGACCAAATTCAGAGTGCTACTAAGCATACATTTATTTGCTAGAAAAAAAGCTTTATAATATTCAATGTTCTTTTCCATTTACTTCCTCTCTTAAAACTTGTTAGTAGATCAAGCCAAGGGCCTTAATCTAGTCATTCACCTATGCAAGAACGAGGAAAAAGTACATCAATTTTTCTTTTGTCATGCTCCTTTGACCAGATTTTTCTTATTTTTCTAAACTGCAGTGCCTACATTTCTTAAAACTGAGCAAGGAGAGAAAAAAAAAAGGAGTACCTGTTTACATTAGTATCCCTATTACACCTAAAAGTGCGAAAACTTTATGGCATGCAAAGAAAATCATGCACTATAAAAAGATTACTTTTAAGAAACAAATGTTTTACTTACAATTAACTTTCTTTCTTCCCCTCTCCTGAGTATTTTTCCGAACGTTAATGATGTCAAGTAGAGCGTATACGTTAGAGTCCCCTACAAGTTTACTAGTCATAAAAACACAATATTTCCAGATTTTCTTGTGCTGTCACATTTCACAAAAACTTATTGCCTTGTAATCCAACATTTGTCAATTTCCAAGTTACTGGTTTCATTCCTGTTAATCTCCATCTCTAGAATCCTGTTTCTGCTTCATCTCCAATGTACTCTTAATTCTTCTAGTCAACTTGTGCTTTTTTCCCTTCTCTTAAGCATTTTCCACTGAAATATTGGAAAAGGTTTCACTGGCACAGTCTCTATGTGTTCTTTATTACCAGAAAAAAAGAACAATCTCCTGTTTCACAGTTTACTTCATGCAGGACACATTTTTGTCCTCCTTAGCATGTTGTTTTGTTGTTCATTTTTTGGCTTTTCCCGGTTAGGGATCGCCACAGCAGAACTCCAGTCTGCTAATGATTGGTAGTAGATTTTTATGGTGCCAAGGTGTCAGCTCAACACCCAACCTTCAACAATGACATGTCCATTTATGCATGTCTTTCGAACACCACTAGAGCATGGGGAGGACATGCAGACTCCACACAGAAGGCACACCAGCCGAGAATACTGCATCAAAATTGATTTTGTGCCTCCAGGAAAGAATATTTTAAAGAAAGCTGGGTACAGCCATTTGAAACTCGCACCTGCTTCTTGACATTCCCTGAATAGTGGAATAGATGTACTCCTCTTCTGCCTGGTGTACAGTAAGTAATCATTCTCCACAAACACTGCGCTCTATCCCACTTTTAGTACTTTGTCTTGCTGATACAGTTTTGTCAGAATATTATTTAAATGTCTAGGCTGTTTTCTTATTGCCAGGTTTGGAACATACACACAATGTGCCATTTCAGTTAACAACTCAAGCTGTGGAATACCAATAAAGCCGCTTATTTCTGCTTTCATAAAATTAATACAGTCTGTTCCTTCCAGTTTCTCTTGTAGAGCAGCAAATCTCAGCTTTTCCTTGCATGCTCTGTTCTCCAATTCTATTTTTTTAAAACATGTCTTAGTCTCATTCAGCCAGCCATTTCTTCATTTCAACGTCTGATTTTGCAAAGTTCCAGCCATTTCTTCA